>NC_045708.1:67817527-67880842 GCF_009834535.1 Camelus ferus
TAAGATGAATTTTAAAGTTCTGTTAAGTTGCAGGATTCAAATTCAACATCAAAAAATCAGTTGCATTTCCATGCAGTAACAGTGAATTCCTTGTAATCGAAATTACAGCCAAAAGAAAAACAATGCCACTTATAATAGCATCAAAAAGAATAAAATGCTTAGGAATAAAGTTAACAAAGGAGATGAAAGACTTATACTCTAGAAACTGCAAAGCATTGATGAAAAAAGTTTAAAAGACACAAACAAAATTAAAAACATCGTATGCTCATGGATTGGAAAATTTAATATTCTTAAAATATTCATACAAAATAAATTGATCTAGAGATTAAATGTAATCTCTATCAAAATTCCAATTTTTTTACAGATACAGAAAAAACAACTCTACAATTCATACAGTATCACAAAAGACTTCAAATACACAAAGCAATCCTGAGAAAGAACTAAGCTGGATGCATCTCATTTCCTGATTTCCGAATATATTACAAAGCTACAATATTCAAAATAAATTAGTCCTTGCATAAAGAGAAGAATTAGACTGATGGAACAACATAAAAAGCCCAGAAGTAAATCCACACATATACAATCAACAGATCCTTGACAATGCTGCCAATACCACACAAGGTGGAAATTATATTCTCTTCAATAAATGATGTTCAAGATAATACATACCCACATAAAAGAATGAATTTTGGCCATTTTCTTACACCACAAACAAAAATCAACTCAAAATCATTAAAAATTTAAATGTAAGACCTGTCATTGTTCAATTTCTAAAGCAAAACATAGAGAAGAATTTCACAACATTGGCCTTTGCAAGATTTCAAAGATAGGACACCAAAATCAGAGGCAAAAAACAAAAATAATTTCAATTTAATAAAACTAAAAATTTTGTGTACAGTAAAGAAAATGATCAGCAGAGTGAAAAGGCAACCTATACAAAGGTAGAATATATTTGCAAACCGTATACCATAATGAGGGGTAATCTCACAAATACAGAAGAAACTCTTACAACTAAGTAGCAAAAAACCTAGCAACCCAATGGAAAAATGAGCTAAGGGCTTGAGCAAGCTCTCAAACAGTGTAGGAGGGTTCCCTTTTCTCCACAGCCTCTCCAGCATTTATGGTCTGTGGGCTTTTGAATGATGGCCATACTGAATGCTCTGAGGTGATACCCCATTGTAGTTTTGATTTGCATTTCTCTGATAATTAGCAATATTTAGGATTTTTTTTCATGATCCTAATGGACATTTGTAGTCTTCAATGGAGAATTGCTTGTTGAGATCTTCTGCCCTTTTTGGATTGGGTTGCTTGTTTTTTTCCTCTCAAGTTGTAGGAGTGTTTATATATTCTGGAAATTAAGCCCTTGTCTCTCTCGTCTTTTATAAATATTTTTTCCCATTCTGTAGGTTGGCTTTTTGTATTGCTTATGGTTTCCTTTGCTGTGCAAAAGCTTGTAAGTTTGATTAGGTCCCATTTGTTTCTTTGTGCTTTTGTTTCTGTTGCCTGGGCAGGCGTCCCTAGGAGAATGTTGCTAAGATTTATGTCAGATGAAGCTTTGTCTGTGTGTTCTTCTAAGAGGTTTGTAATGTCCTGACTTATGTTTAAGTCTTTAAGATGTTTTGAGTTTACATTGTGTATAGTATGAGGGAGTATTCTCTGTCCTGTTGTCCCAGAGATTTTGTGCCCACAGGCTACCAGTGTGGATCTGCAGATGTCAGGCACTAGGACCTCTCTAGTGGACATGCAGTCACAGCCCTGGATCGGTGGAAACTGAGAGATAGAGAATGGAATGGAGAGTAATGAAAGAAATTCTAGTCTATCATTGAATTGTATTAAATTTTATTGAAAACCCACAGATCTCTGCACTCAACATCTGCAGGGCTGTAATCCTTTAATGGATACAAAGAATATTTAGGTTGACATATTTTTTTACCTGTGACTGTTTTCTCTCCTTGGACAATGGGAATAGTAATTACTCCATATTATGAAGTGTTATTATGAATATTAACTTACATACATAAAGGTTCTGACCTAGAATCTATTAAAAATAAGAAATTTTATCATCATTCTTACTCATGCAGTAAACACACAGGTAGTAAGTGAGGTGGTTGATAGCATGGGTTCTGGAGCAACACTTTTTGGATTCAAATTTTATTTAGGACCTTGTGATTGTAACAAGGTATTGAATCTCTCTAATATTCTGGTAAAATTATCTGTAAGACTAAGAGAAAACAGTCCATGTAAAGAAGTTGGCACTGGGTCTGAGTCAAGTGTGCAGAACTGGAAGGCATTCCCATTATTATTTTCATGTACTAAGTGCTACGTGCCAGCACCTGGGTCAGCATAAGCCGTGCTCATTCCGTCAGGGAACCTACAGCCCTCGCCTACCAGGTCCTTTGTGAATGAATCTAATATTCCAGGCAAGTGGAGCTAGAAAAATATTCTATGAACTTTTGGCCACTGTTTGCACTGGCCCCAAACATGAAATAATTAGCATTGTTTGAGTTGACCCAATGGAACTTTTATTTTTATTGCAAGCAGCAAGAAGAGGTTACAAGTTATTGCAATTTGGGAGCTTAAAAAATCTTTGTGCAGCCACTTTTACTGAGTCACTCACTGATTGATTTCCATTTTGTAAAAGTGTTATGGCTCATGGTATAAAATTGGACAGGCTGTTTTCTTGCCAGCAGGACCCGTGGGCCATTGTTGTAAGAGGAAGTGGGTCCTGATCATAGAAAAGGGGAAGCCTGGCTTCTTTTCATCCACTAATGGGTGACTGTTGGCTGATCCGAAAGCTCTGACCATCCTACCTGCCGTTCCACAGCCAGTGGTGCTGATGGCTAGGGTGGGCCTGTACCACACAGGCCAGTCCTACCTGGTGAACAGGCTGGCTGGTGACAGCAAGAGTGAGTGAGGACACCATCAAAGCCTCCCCAAGTCTCTTCTGTCCACCGAGACTCCCAGCATTCAGGACAGTGATGTGAGGAGAGGAAGTTAGGGATGGGGAGGAACATTGAAATCTCACTTTCAATCCAGTGATGGGCTTCTGACATTTTCTCTGTTCTGGAGGATAAGACTCAACTCTTAATTCCCACTTAGCCGTAACTTCCTCCTTAAAGTATAAATATGCTTTTCTGGAAGGAGTAAGGTAAAAAAAAGATATAATAAGTAATACAAGGTAACACTGATCTTTAAGGTAAAAATTAACCTTTCAGTTTGTACTGGACATTCTAATTTCTCTCTTTATCTAGTTGTAATTAAGACCAATACTCTTTATGGTTTCATTTATCTCTTTTAACTCAGGTTTTGTTAGTCTTACTCAATTTCCTGATCTGTCTGCTACTAAAACTCCACTGCCTCTTTTCTCCACACCCCCTCTCTGGGCTGCACGGTGCAGTCTCACAGGAAGGGCATCTGGGTGTGTTGTGTGCCTCACCCCAAGAAGCCAGACCACACTCCAGCTCTGCTTGACACAGAGGGCCTGGGGGATGTAGAGAACATGAAAAATAAATCTGCTTTATCCTACTTGTGTCAGACCAATAGCATTCTTTGCACCATCCCTCCCCATTCATTCATTTATGCTTTGAATGCATCATAATTTTAAAAATTAATTTATTTTTTAATTAAGCTACAGTTAATAACAATGTGTCAATTTCTGGTGAACAGCACAAGTTCCCAGTCATGCATATACATCCATGTATTCATTTTCATATTTTTTCAGAATGCATCGTATTAATGTATTATTCTTATTTTATTTTATTTACTTGTTTGTGCTCAAGATTTGACGTCAGATCCAATATGAAGCCAACCAAAGTGATCCTTATGTGAGAAAAGAAAACACAATGTAGGAGAATGACAGGCTAATTGAGGAACTGTTGCCTTTAAGCACTAAGAGTGAACTGTAAGTCCAACTGACAGGATTTTCAGCCCATAAAATAATGGCTAATGACTTTGAATTATGTTATAATTATACAAAAATGCATACACTACAAGAAAGTACATTTGTTTGAAAAACATCAATCATTTATTTTAAGAAAAAATTTCTGCTATGTATTGGGTATTGAAATCAATATTTTTTACATTTTTTATTGAGTTACAATCATTTTACAATGTTGTGTCAATTTCCAGTGTACAGCACAACTTTTCATTTGTACATGAACATATGTATATTCATTGTCACATTTTTTTCACTGTGAGTTACCACAAGAACATGTATATATTTCCTTCTGCTATACAGTATAATCTTGTTAAGACTTATAGACATAGAATACAAACTGGTGTTTGACAAAGGGGTGGGAGTCGGGAAGATACAGACTGGGAGTTCAAAATTTGTAAATAGTGACAGGCTTATGCAGAATAGATAAGCAAGATTATACAGAAATCCATTTTTCATTTATTTTTTTAGGTGAGTATTTGCTAATCAGTAACATTACCCAAATTCTGCCATAAACATGGTCAGTGTACACAGATATATCCTCTTAATCATGTAGGCTGCCTACAAAATGTGGCCACAATGAGGGATTTCACTTGTCCCCTTGACTTGGACAGATGCCAGGGGCAGCTGATGAAGTTGCAGGGTACAATAAAGGGGTTTGATTCTAGCAACGAAGCAGAACACAAAGATTCAGGACAACAGCAGGTTGCAACTGGGAAGACTTATGTACTTTTATAATTAACATGAAATATTTCAGAATTAACTGCGTGGTGGGTGTTTATATGCTGACTCTAATTTATACCCATAGGGTAGTTATTAGAATGTGAATGGATGAAATCTAGAAAAAAAAATCCTCAGATAAAGTGATTTTGTACAGGAAGCATTTTGTTTTGAATTAACAACATAGAGTTTGTTAACTGGCATGAGAGTCTTGGGCAGTAATGAAGTCGGCAGGGCTTAAAGCACGTGATGGGTTAGGAGAATTGGACAGGCTCCAATGCCCTAACATGAATAGGACATATGGCCGGGCACCCTGGGGCTCCTGCCAGTTGGGCAGCTCCCGGGTTTGCTCCTGCCCTGCTCCTCCCGGCTCCAGAGAGGACACACACACTGTCGGATTTTTCAGTCCCAGAGGACACGCCAGCTGCCCACGGCATCCACCACGAACTGGGCCGCTGCGTCACAGAGAATGACTACCCCCAGGGTGCAGACAGGCGGTTTGTGTTCTTGCCCGTGGCTCACTCAGCATAGACACACTAGCAGAATTAACCTAAGCCTAAGGAGGCCAAGGACACCACCGACACTGTCTCGTTAGTCTCGCTTCCTTCAGCTCTTCCCCAGTATTCTTAAGAGAGTGTTTTTTAATTTTCTTTGCATTTGTAATGAGTTCCTGCAATCATCTGCAACACTGAAGACTTTCCTTCATAAACACATCTGTGAGGACAACGTACTGCCCAGCTCACAGGCGAGGGAGCACTCATGAGGAGGACTACACACACAGATCTGAGGGAAAGGTAGAAGGAACACAGAACTGTCCAGAGCAGCTCACTTGTTCCTGCACCAAAGCATGTGCAAAAGAATGGTTGTAATGCAGCCTTCCTGCAGAATGGATGAGAAACTACATGCACGGGCCTTGGATTCCTCCAGTAATTTAATAATTGTGTATTAATTTTCAGGTATGGGAGAGGCCTTTCACTTGGGCCCTTATTTTGAAATGTATATAACTTTATTCCAGAAATGACAACTTGTAAGTGAACATCAGAGTTGGTGAAGATTCCTCTTCCTTTGCTTTAATTGTCCTTTCCCTCACTCCCACTCCCTTTCTTTCTCTAAACCATGGTCACTTCCTGTCACCGACTCCTGTTACCGGTTTCCTATTGGTATACTTGCCATGTGCCTTGGGGCACTAGATGAGGCAGTGCTCATCATGCCCCCTCACCCCCTTTACCAGACCACCCAGAACTTCGGTGTGCTCAGGGCCTTCCTCTGCTGATACCCAGGGGTCTTTGGGGGCTGGACCAGTGGTGGGACTTATTCCAGTGGCTTTGGTCAGGGAAATGGCAACTCAGCATCAAGTCACAGCCCTCAGGAAAGCAGAGCTATGCCTGTAGATTCCACGGTCTGTCTGCCTGTGGGCATCATGTTCAGTGAGAAATCAATCCTCATATCAAAAGCATAGTTTTATCTTAAGAGACGCTCCTTGACCAGATTGAGGAATGAAGGTGGACATGAATGATTTGCAAGTGATGGGCTTTTTCTTCACTCTGTTAATTCATGTCTTGTGCTGTGAGTCACAGATGGTGGTGGCTTCCTTGCTGGGTAAGTTTCATGCAAGGGAAACTTGAGGAACCCAGAGAACATGGAGTGGCCCATACCTCAGAGAGGAGGGTGGCGAGTTCAGGCGGGCGTGTGTGTGCACTTTCTGCCCTTGAGCACTAGTTCCTAAAAATGTGCCCCTTAGTTTGAGACCCCTGGGCAGCAGTTAACATGCTAAGAAAATGGGAATTGGGGGGCCCTGCTGGGTGGCAGCTTGTGTGTTTCTTTACCTGTATTGATGGAAATCCCAGTGTTTATGTGGTGAGCTTTGTGGTGGGAGCTAAGTACACAGTGTGGAAGATCATTCCGGAGATGAGATCCTGTGATGGCAGGGGAGGCAACTGTAAATAGGTCATTTCATGTTCAAAGTTATATAACAAGTCATATATTATGAGGGCAACCTGGGACAATAGGCAGCTTGGAGGGGGGACGCCTCATCCAGGCTCAGGACATCAGTAAACAGGAGACTGGAGGGAGGTTCAGATATTAACACATAACAGGTAGTGAATGAGGAAGCCGGGGTGCGTAGAAAAGTCTGTGTTCTGTGAGCCAACTCCCAGAGTCAGATTTATGTGCAGTTGTGAAATTACAAGCATTTGATTCTAACCACAGGGGTCTTAAGCCCTAGACAACTGGGAAGAATTCCTAAAATATTCAGTTGACTTTGAAGAGTAATTTCCTTTTGAAATCATCATCTTTATAAATGTGGGGTTGGTGTTTAGGGACCACATTAGCCAACATCCCAGGAGACTTCAGCTCATGGGTACCAGGTTCTCTTGTAGTTTCTGGAGATTCATGAAAACATGTGCATATATTTATTTTTTTACAAAGTCAGAACTACAACTACACATGCTTCCTGCATATTTATTTTTTCTACTTATGAAAGATACACCTTGGATATTCCCCATGTTAGCACAAATCAAGCTCCTCTTTCATTTCAGTGAGTGCAGTGTAGTCCTTTGTACATGTGTCTGGGGACTGACCACTCCAGTATGTGACAACACTTGAAAGTTGTTTCTAGTCTTGTGGAATTTCAACAGTCTTGCAACAAACAGACTACTACATATGCCAGTTTCAATTTGGGTCAAAAGCTCTGTAAAATGAATTCCTAAATGTTGTCTTGCTGGATCAACAGTATTTGCATTTAAAAGCTTGATGTACTTTGGCACCTTTCGCATTCTCCCTGGCAGACATGAGACACAGCTGGATTCCTGGAACCCTTGCCCGCCAGTGTCCTGGCCAACCAGGACTTTCTGGCCTATCTGAGAGGTGACACAGTTACTTCCTAATTTTACTTTGAATATCTTTTAGAGTCAGTGAAGTTTTTTTTTTAAACTTTTTTTATTGAGTTATAATCATTTTACATTTTGTGTCAAATTCCATTATAGAGTACAATTTTTCAGTTATACACGAACATATGTATACTCATGGTCACATTTGTCTTTGCCTCGAGCTACCACAAGATCGTGTACTTATTTCCCTAGCTTTACTGTATAATCTTCATCTCTTCTGCATATAGAGTTAGTGAAGTTAAACACTTTTATTCTCTTTGCATATTTTTGCACATTTAAAAATGTGGTTGTTGCACTCTGCTCACTGGCGCTGTGTCCCCGACGGCAAACGTACGTCCTCTTACTGTTTTTGTTTTTTTTTTTTTTGCTTTCCTTAAGGCTTTTCTATAATTCATCATTGTCTTCCAGATTCTTTTCCATTTCTTCAAATTAACTAATTCAATCCATTTTTTTGTTCTTTTTGACATCAGGCCCTGGTAATCACTTCGGTAACTCTTTGGGAATCATTTTTTATGTTTAAACTTTCCTTGAAGAAAACTACCATGACACATATTTTTTAAATGAGCTATACTGTTACTCTATTCAAAATAAGAAATCGTCCAAAATATACTTAAGAGGAGTTCTAAAACCTTCTAAAAGTCTCCCTGAGCAATTTCAGCCACAAGCGAAATACTGAATGAGACCCAGGTTGCAATTCAATGTATATGGTTCTCACTGAATCAATGGCCTGTGCTATCATGGAGGGGTAATTGTTTCTGGTTCTTTCAATGTCTTCTTTTAGCTTATTTATTTCACTAGTTAATGCCTCAAACTTCTTTTCAAATCCTTCTGTAAGTAGTTCTTCTTGCATCTGTGAAAACGAGACAATCCCACTTGAAAACACCCGGGGGTCAGCAGTGTGTGTCTAACAGCTGCAGCAGCTAAACACGGGTCTGTTTCTCTGTCCCCGAGATGCTTTCTGATGTTTGGCCAATATTTGCAAACATTTGGACCTGGGCAGGGTTTACAGTTTCCCACGGTCCCTCAGAACAATCTAACTGGGTGGGGAGGCGTGGCCCAGATCAGGCCTGAGAATTGTCTCAGTGATGTGCCCCAGTACTAAGAATGCACTTTGGGAAGGAATGTAGGTGAATTGCAGTTACTTCCTATTGCCCTGGAGTAACACGACCACACATATTTCACAGATAACAGCAACTGCTGACTCTCTTTTGAACACTGTCACCAGACTCCAGTTTCAGACAAAAAAATGCATTGACTCGAGATGCGTAACATGAGTCAGGTGGACCTGGAAAAAATGGCTGCAAATTGTAGAGCTTTCAGCCTCCAGTCCTTCCTACAAGGCACAATATGGTTCTTTCAGGGGCAGGTCTATTTCATGCCTCTGATGGTTATACTGAAAGTCCTAAGAACCACAGGACTGAAGTCCTGTTCACATGGGGGCAAGTGAGACCCTATAGATACCACAAATAGCAGCCTAGGAACCCAGGTCATGTAATTTGGACCCTGTGAACCCTAAGACTACAGGAAGTGCTGAGACTTACAGACGTAAGCCTCCTGCTCGGCCCACATCACTTTGATGTTACAATGAATCAAATGTCTTTGGATTTCCCTGTGGGATCTGACTTTAGGTAGAATTTCTGCTCCTTTCTTCCCAAGGAGCTGGGGTGTCATCCATAAGGTGTTGCCCAGGCCCCTCCAGACCTACCTTCAGCTTGTGCTCCAGCACCCATTCTTGCTGTCTCAGAAGGTCTTCTCTCTCCCTATCCATCTTCTCTTCCAGCTGTGCTAGGTTCTCCTTCATGCTTCGCTCCTGCACCTCCAGTTTTTGCTGTTGCTCATTCAGTTTCTCCTTTAGCAATTCTTGTTCCCTCTCAGCGGCCTCCTTCTGGGCACGTTCAGCTGTTTAATAAGAATTTTCAAGAGGGAAGAAATATCAGTTATGCCGAGCTGCACCCTCCTGAGCTCAGCCACTAAAGTGACTTTAAAATAGCTGGAGGGAATCTGAACACGCCTTCTTCCACATCAGGAAGACACGCTTCAGCATGGGATGGAAAGGCAATGATCAGACGTACATGCAACCCAGCCTCCCAGAGTTGTCTTCAGACATATCAGAGAGCTCCCACAGAAGGAAAGAAGTCCCTGGTGTCTGGAAGTGTTTGCTGTCATACCAGTCAAAGAGCAGCACAGGAATCACCTTCCCATCTGTGGGCTCATCCCTGCCCTGTACCTGCCACGGCCTTCTCTGCATCTGTGAAGGCTTTGTCTGCCTGCAGGATGGCTTCCTCCATTTCTGCTTGGGACTGCAGGAAGCTCTGCAGGACCTCGTTTGCCTGAGGAAGCAGCAAAAAGCAAGTATTTGTCAGGCAGCCAAGTCTATTGCAGGGGAAATTTTTGTTCAGTAAAACTACAGATTGGACCCTGTGAAATCTTCATTTTTCAAAGTATCCGACAGTGTCACATATGTCAGAGTCATGTGCAGCTCTACAACCAACCATCCTCCACTGTTTGCAACCACAGTACCTGCCCATCATTTCCCTTCTGAATAATGTTCATCTAATCTTTCTCTATTATAATTCCATTTTTTTTAACTTCATCTTGTAGCTTCTACCTCCCCTTCCAGGAAGCTTTCCTGAGCTCTCTTCTGAGCTCTGAATTCCTGCTGAGAACATGCCACTGACCCACCAGCTCCACCACTCATGGGCTGTGTGATCTCAGGCAACTATCATTTTCATGTAGCATTTTCTCAATTTCATAATGAGGATGACAGTGGTACCACACCATGGTTCTGATTATTAAATTGATTGTCTAGGCAATTCAGCAAAGCAGAAGGACCCTGCGATCACCTCCTCTCACAGGCCAACTAAAACACAAGTATTTGCAGAACAACCATCCACTAAATAAATAAATAAATAAATAAATAAATAAATAAATAAATAAATACAGAATCTATCAAAAAATATCTGCTATAACTGAAAGCACAAAGAAGAAACCACAAGCATTTGTAGCGTAGACAAATCCCTTCCCCCGGGTTGTTTATTCACAACTTGGAGAATAAAGGGAACTGCACACCTTCTCCCAGATGAGCGAGGGGTCTAAACCCCAACTGGGCTCCCCAGTAACAGCTCTAGCCCCAGGAAGCCCAAGGAGGTTAGGCCAGTGGGGCTCGCTTCCAGGAGTCCCACAAGGATAACAGAAATAATGACTTCTCTTTTGTTTGCTTGTATACTGCTTTTGTTCTGATTGGTAACAGGTTTTTCAAAATGTTTTACTCAATTATTTATTTTTGAGGTGTATCATTGGGTTTATTTATTTATTTATCTTTTGAGGAGGTACTGGGGATCAAACTCAGGACCTTGTGAAGGCTAAGCATGTGCTCCACCACTTGAACTCTATCCTCTTCCCCTTGAGCTATATCCTTCCCCCAAGACTCATCCATAATTGGTGCACACGAAACCTCACATGGTCCTGGACCCAGGACCCAGGACCCAGGACCCAGGGCAGAAGTGATAATTTGAGGAGACTGGGTCAGATCTACCTGCTGATTCTGGAGAGTGTCCCAGAGAGGCAGAGGGCACCTGCAGGTCACCTTGGGGACAGACACTGTTGGCACCATTTTGGGGAGCTCCTTCTACCTTGTGGACATGGTGCTGGCAATCACCATTTTGGAATTTTCTCTCTAGCTTTTTAGCCCCAAGATCCATCACCACCCTGACCCAACGGTCTGCAGGTGACCGTGCTGGGACTCCTGAGGGCAAGCACCTAGATCAGCATGGACACAGCCCCAGCCATCAGCAGACAGGCTACCTTAGGGCCTCCTGAGCCCACAGCCACCTCTACACGGGATCCTGACCAAGCCCCTCACACCAGCGTACAGGCACAAGACCTGAAGCCCTGAGTGCACTGCCCTCCAGCCAGAGACCCCGGACCCAGCTCCACCCACCAGTGGGAAGACACCAGCCACAAAAAAGACTCAGTCCTATACCCCGCAGAGCCTGTTCCCCACAAACAGGCCAGATCCTGCCAGAGAACCAGCTGGGCTTGGGCTCTGCCCAACAAGCAGTTCAACACAAGCTTCAAGACACCCCTTGACCCAGCAACCAACTTTGTCAGGAACAGATTCTAACCAACAGTGACCCAACACATGCTCTGGCACCCTGGGTCCGGCACCCAGACCCCAGGACCTGGCTATGTGCTCTGGGTTGGCTGATATTAACCCTGTGATATGGCCTCACTCACCAGTGGGTGGCCAACATCCCAGCATCTCCTGGACCCTTACTCCCCTCACCAGCACCCAGCACTATAGCCCCCCAGGGCTCCACAGTCAGTGTCCTGGTGACCTGGTCCCAAGCAGCAGATAGTGGCCTCTGCACAAGGCAGAACCTGGCAACCACATGAATTAACACAGACCCTCTGACTCCAATCTGCTGTTTTTTCAATCCCCTTACTCCTCACCTTGACTCCTTTCCTTGGCAGCTGCATATAGTTCTGTTCAAGCTTGTCCCTTGCTTCTAAGTAAAGCTTGTGTCCTCCAGGAGCAAAGAAAGTTCCTTCCATAAAACTTTCCATCAAGGGCTCTGAAAGCTTCTGGAGCTCAGCCTGACAGTATTTGACAGATGCCTCTTCATTCTGCAACAAGAATTCTTCCTTCTTTATTTGGATGGTGACCTGCCAGAGAAATGTGGGGAAATCCGATAAAAATAACCTGTTAGAAGGGAAACTCCAACTGCGTTCCTTTAGAAGAAGCAGTCTGACAGCAACTGGGTGCATGAAACACAGGATAATACACATGGAGTCAGGAGACTAGTTCTAGCCCCAATTCTGACCAGCTCTCTGTGTGCCTTGTGGGAAGTCTCTGAAACCCTGTGGGCTCAGACTCCACACCTGTGAAATGATGGGGTTGGCAGGTGTGATGTCCATGATTCCCTTAACTGTAGTAGGACTAACAGCCAGCCATTCACCCACAACAGAAATGAAATTTTCATTATGAATGGGAGTAGAGTTTCTTCTGAAAACTTGAGAGCTATGGATAAGAACATGTAATTAGCAAGTCACTTCCCTATTAATGAATTAACAACACACTCCCCAGAGTTCCGAACTCTTCATGGATTCTTTTCTCATCAAGGATTTGAGTGTGTGAAAATATAAGAACAGGCTTTTTTTGCGTAAACTTATTAATTACAACAGAGCTGGCTTTGCTCTATGTGAACTAAGATTTTTGCAACTTGTAGGATGGTCAAAAATCAAAGTTTCCATAAAGGTGACTATGGCAAGGAGAATTGTGATCTCCAAGAATTGTCCCCACTGTTGTCCACACTCTGCAGATTCCCCGGACCTGTGAATACAATGAACACTCATCCCGTGTTTAAATTATATTACACGGCACAGGCTGACTCTGAAATGGAGATTACCCAAGTGGACATTACCTAATCACAGGCCCTTTCAAAGGTGTTTTCTCCTGTTGGTAGCAGAAGAGGAAGTCAGAGAGATCAGAAAAGTGGCAGCTGCAATGCACTATGGCTGGGTCGAAGACGAAGGGCTGTTCCTTGCAGCTTCCATGTGAGGACAAAGCCCTCATCTCCAGCCACAGTGCACTGAGACCACCCATGTGCCCTGGGCTGGGAGCTGACCTGAAGGAACGGAAGCCAATAAATGTGTGTTGGTTTACACTGCTAAGCAGAGGGTAATTCATGTTTCACAGTCCAAAATAAAAGCCCAACTTTTAGAAAAAGGATGGACTGTAGCCCACAGACCTTGCCAGTCATAAGTATCTAAACTCATTTTATGATGAGTAGCACATGAGCCATGGGGACAAAAGAGGGAGTCTGGGATCATTCCAGAAGAACAGATTCAGGAAGGAGACCTTCTAAGGCACGTTACCACAAGCTTCTTCTGGAACTCCCGCTTGTCATCCTTGAAGGAGTGCCTCATGAAGACAGCGATGGCTTCCCTCTCGCAGGCCACGTGCACGTCCAGAAGCCCCTGCAGTGTGTCTGTGGGGAGGGTCATGCGCTGGGCCATCTGCTTTCTGTAGTGGGCAACTGCCTTTTTCACGGCCTCTGAGTTCTCACGCTCCGCCAGAGTCATCACTGCATTCTCCAAACAAGGAACTGCCCCACTGTTGATGGTGTCCACATAGGCCACCGCCAGCGTCCCCAGCCCTGATGGACACAGGATATTTAGGGCAGCAGAGACAGTTCTTACCTGTTTGTTTGTTTGGGTTTTTTTTAGCTTTAGAGATCAGCATTCTAAAAATCACTAGGCTTTGACTGAATTTATTTTTCTTTCACTTTCTTCTCATCTTCATCTTGTCTTCAGCCTTGTCTCCTCCTTCTCTTTCTTCCATGAATCCTCTTCCTTATAATAACATCACTGTGTCTCCTACTCACTCCAACTTATGATTCTCAAATGCATCACATTATAATATTAGGTGAAATATCTCGAACAATATATTCAAGGGTCTCCAAGAACATCCTTTCCCAGTGTAGTAGAATAAACAGAACTAATTACACACGTATGTAAGATACACAGTTTGTGCACACTATTTGTAATAAAGTGTGGTCCCCATGTAAAAGTGTCATCAAGAATTTCAGGACAGTGGCAGAAATACTAAACCAAGCAGGGCCCATCTCAGAACAGGGCCCCGTGTGACTGCCCAGGGGGCAAATGCATGAAGTCAGCATGGGACGTGAGACTGAGTATGCATTTGTCTCTCACTCAGTGAGTCTACATGGTTCATGACCTGGTATTTGTTTCCTCATTCATGCAAACTCACAGAACATCTTGTGTATCATCACTTCCAACACTTATCCCATCAGACGTCTCATCAATGTGCATTTTTCCTAACTTAACAGGTTCCTGTCCTTATACTATTACTGTAATAGTATTATGAGGGTTGACAGGCTTCAACAACATTGATGTAGGAAAATTTTAGTGAAGAAGCATGCATTTCAGTGTGTGGCATGAACATCTACTTTCCCACATTACATACAGAAGGAAACACAATTGCTGACAAACCCAGAGTGCGCTCACAGCTCCATCACACACCCTGACCCACAGAGGGAGAGGCCGCAATGAAAGACTCACCTCCCCCAGTGACCGTGACCCCCTCTCCTACCGTCTTGGATTTTGCATGGGTGAAGATATAGGAACAGAAATCTTTGCACTGCATCTGAAAACTCTCATCCAGTTGGTCATCTGGCACATCCTCCATATGGACTAATAGTTTTCTGGAGGTGACAGGCCGGTCAAAGACAAAGCACTTCCGTTTTGGAAAGAAACTCCTGATCTTCTCTCTGGGCATGTTGGAATGTTGGACTTGGGGATCCTTGCCTGCAGAAGTGGAGAAAGAATAAACACTGAAGAAACAGACTTCAGGTCAGGGGGTGAGGACTTTCCTTTCCAGGGAGCTTTGCATCCCTGTGGCTCCCCTGCCTGTAAATCTCCTTTTATTGAATCATGCAAATTGAACTTATGCTTCTCTACCCTGGGCATGGAAACCTCCCTCCCTGTTTTTAATTTTCTTTTGTCTTGTTTTTGGTACAGAGCTAAGAGTGTAGGAAGTGCTTCTGAACAAGAAGGAGAGGATCTGTTCCAAATGAAAAATCTTATGATTATTTTCCTCAGTTCTTGCATGATGTGCAGCAGATCAACTCGTTATTAGACTTTTCTACAAAGATACATTAATACAAAACTTGTCAGAAATGTATTTCTGACATGACAGACCCTGTGACAGAGAGGAAATATGGGCGGTAAAGTAACATCATGGTCAGGATATATATGACCTTGCTGGGAAGATCACATGTGGAGAGCAGATAATACTCAGGACAGTAAATGAACAGCTTTATAAGATCAGAGTCAAAAAATACACATGGTGTAAATATATTTGGAAATGTCTTCAGTGTACACCCTCTCATGTTGAGACCAGCTTTCGTGAAGCTTGGACCTCAGCAGTCCTCTGCATTCTTTTATATTGGACGTGACAGTATTATACAGAGCATCTCTGGGTGTATGACAACAGTTCAATAAATGTTTATTGAAAGGATGAATAAAAGATTAAATAAACCAAATGCATATTGCTTTTGGGTACCACCATTATCCTCTCTGCTAAATATAAGTTGAGAAATTAATTTATTATATCACGTGTCGGGCAAGGCTCTAGAATGAAGTGTGATGTTATGAGAAAGAGGAAACGAGGCATTGGACAGTTTTCCTGGAAGAACATGACTATGCTGTTTCTGAAATTTTCAATGTACAAACAGCCTGTATATGAGGGATGTGGCTATATGGGCAAGTACAATGTACAGGGCAAAGAGAATTTCAAAGATTATTTCTTTTGTTTACCTTGTGATTCTTTGTTAACCAATTTCCGTATTGATGAGCTATTTTGCACAGGAAAGGAGAAGCACTTCATATGGAACATAAATGTGTGAGCCTCGGTTTTTCATGGCATCAAGTTTCCTGAAATCATTTGATCTAATACTGGATTCTAAATTTCCTCTGTGAACTTAAACTCTGACCACTGGGGTTTTTCCACAAGAATAATGACTGGAGCCATGACATTTGTCATTCACCCAGCACAAGTCCAATCTCAAATAAAGACTGAGGTCACATGCTGGGTGGCAGGGCTCTGCAGACCCCATGACCTCCTGACCCCCCCAGCAGCCTGGCCAGGCTCTGATACCTGGAATCAACCTCAAGGCATTCTCCAGGTACTCATCTTCAGTAATGGGGTGTCCATCAAACTCCAGCTCCAGCATGAAATCTCGCACAATCCACACGAAGTCGGGAAAGAAACTCACAAAATCAGCTGAGTCCTCTCCATCATCAGAGCTGCACGGGGATTTTGTCCTGATCAGATTAGTGAGTTCGGTCACATAGCTGGGATCTTAGCTAAGGAATGAGAGTTGCCCCGCAACACAATTTCCAGATCGCTCCACAAAACAAGTTTTATCAGAATTCCTCTCTGCCCCATTTCCCCTTCTTCTCAGCCATGAGAACGGAGTCATGGGAAAGGGAAGTAGCCTTAGTGGCATTTACACCGACTCAGTGAACTGGACCTGGGGCTTCCGGTCCGGGAAGGATACTGCAGCTGCTCCAGGGCCTGGTGGTTGATGGTGCTCATGCTGTTGTAGACAAAGCAGCTGCTCAGAAGCACGGCCAGTGTGAAGGTCCATGAGTCGCTCTTGGAGTCACCCTAGAAAGCAGTGGGGTCCCCACACCTCATTCTCTCATTCGCTTGGTCATTTTCTGTCAGCTGTACCGTAACTCAACATGATGGCAAATGACATAAACTTCAAAACAATGCTAAACCCAAACCTTTCCTATGATGACGTGTTCCCCTCTCAGGGCCTCAGTCGCATTAGCTTTTAGCAGAACGGAATGACACCGTAAATGTCTGTCACGTGTTTAATACACTGCCTGGCACATAGAATCTAAGCAATAAGGGAATAATGATACTTTTGCAAATTTCTCTTGATTATGGCCCGCATTAGGGACACAAATGCCACTTACCTAAACTCATCAGCTGTTCATTGTGTGTCTAGAAAACACCAGATACTGCATTTGCTTGTGTTGCTATAAAGCTCCACAGGACAGTCCCTAGCACCAGTGACATGGCTTTCTAGAGGGGCCGATACATGTGCGAACATATAAATGTATCCAAGATGATAAACTGCCTGGAGTGGATCCTCATGTTCTCATGCGAAGGACAAAGATCGAATGAAAAAAATAAAATAAAATAAAGACCAAAGAAAAGTACTCTGAATTCAGAGCCATAAGTCCTTTTGTCTGTCAGAGATGTGATGGCATTCAGATGAAAATAACTGGGCTTTAAAAACTGACGGGACGTGGGTTTGTGGAGAGAAAGGGCCAGTGCAGATGGAAGGACTGGGAGAAGTGAATCAGTACTGCTGGGAAATGCGATCCCACGGAGGAATCACAGGGCTAATTTATTTGACTGAAGTGGTGCTCCTGGCGGTGCTAGGAGATGGTGAGGCTGAAAACGAGATGAGAGCAAGTCCTGAGTGGCCTTGGAAGGGAGTCAGATCCTATCACGACATGTAGTGAGGGCAGCAGGTGTTCGTTTGCTATCAGTTTACAATTTGCTATGTTCTAGTTCCTTGACAAATGCAATGAGGTAAGAAGAAGAGGGTTATGCCAACTACAGACTATTAGGAACTGTAGGTCATCTTTGGTTGACACTGAGGTGATTCTTGAATATTTAAACCTGAATGTTTAAATTCAGAATGTCTGAATTCATATCACAGCTCTTTTCTGCAGTAATGAAAGCTAAAGGTTCAAGGCCACTAAATTTGACATAGACTCAGACTAATATAAAGGGGAAAAGATGACTGCAAGCAGGAGTGTAAAATCCGATCTTCTACAATTACCCCACATCAAGTGCTTTTGGGGGCCAGAGTGCACTATTTATAGACGTCATTGATGAATCTCTCCTCACAGCACAAATGCTTGGACTAAAATTTTCATGACTGACCCTGATGTGGCTGAACCTTTTCTGGAGATAATTGAAATAGCGTTTTTCACTGAAACCCTATTTTCCAGATTTCTGCCTCTAAACCCATTAACCGCAGACATCTTAACTTTTAGAATTCCTTGGTCGCATGGGTTACAAATTCCAGCAGCCTGTGTACCCAAATGAGCAGCCCGGGTAGGTTCTTCCTTTCCGTACCCATGGTTCCATGTACTGGTAACTCTGTATATTTCTTATCTCCCCAACGAGGCCCTGGGCCCAGACCTCACTCACGGCGATGTCTGTGGCACTGAACACAAAGCCCTGGAATTCTGATGCCCAGTAAGTCTTTGCTAACTTGTCTCTTTCACCCCAGTGTGAAAAGTAAGATCTCTCAATATTACTCAAAGTATTTAATTTATTAAAAAATAGGTTCAACGGATGAGAATTTAGCCTCATTATTCAACATTGGGTTTGCAGTATATAGGAATATGTTATCAAATTTAAATTGAGAAGGGAAAATAAAATGTAAGTGGAAGGGCATTGTAGAGCTCAGTGGTAGAGTATGTGCTTAGCATGCAGGGGGGCCTGGGTCGAGATCACTAGTACCTGTATTCAAAGGAAAAAAAAAAAAACAATCGCCTCCCTCCAAAACTTAAAACTAAAATAAGTTAAAATATAAGTGGACTATCAAGAACAAAGAAGATTTTCTGCTTTACCTTTTCCACGTCACCCAGGCCCTCGGTGTCCAGAAGGACCAGGGTGTGGCTCTCCTTGGAGGGGTGGGGCACACACCACATCCAGATGCCCTTCGTTTCAGACCTGACCGTGGAGCCCAGAGAGAAACCTGCGAAGAAGAGAAGAAAGCAGGGTGCAGTGACAGAAGACGGTCCAGGCTGAGCACGGCTTGCCTTGGCTACCCTTGTCTGCACGTGAAAGCCTTTCTGAAAGGGAGGTTCCTCCATTTCAGCAAGAACAGCAAATCCAACATCTGTACCTCTTCAGAACAACCTCAAGAAATACTTCCTGTCACTTGTTCACCTCCTACCATTAATGGCTCAAACTGTCACATTCTGAGATTAATGTAAACTCTATTAACCCTTCTATTTTTATCTGACACCGAAGAGCTGCCTTCCTCCACTTTCTGATGGAGATGAACCAGTGTGGATTAGCAGCAGGTGCCTGGCTTTTCTTCCACCCAGGTGACCCACAGTGACCCAAGGCCTCTGCTCCTCTCTCTTGGTCACATATCCTTTCATTTAGCTCTACTCAGTAGCTCTGGTCTTTGGCACATTGTATTATCCACTCACTGCCTGTCCCCTCAGGCTGTAGGAGTTACAATGGCTGCCTGGCTATTGCACTTGCCACTCCCTTGATGCCTCCACCTTCTTCACTAGTTCACTCTCCCTTGCTGGTGCTCCTGTAGCTGTCCTGCCACTGAGCATCCACAGTTACCCTTTAGGTGGATCATCGGTGCCCTTCAAGCACCTTATGATATGTCAGCTTTGCTAGATTCTTTTCCTTCCCCTATATTTCTGGATTTTCCTCCTTTCTGTCTCCTCCTGAAAAGCGATGAATTATTTGTTCATTGACTCAGGATATAATAGAAGGGAAAGCATAAAAGACCTGTCAGAATTTTTCATCTATTTTGCAAAGCCTTAAACCCACAGGGAGAGATGCAAAGTGTATGGCTGAGACACTGCAGGTAATGTATCTTGTCCAAGATTTATAACATCTGTCATCTACCAATGCCGCCTTCACCTGAGAACAGAAATGGATGTGATGGCACACCGAGGGGAGCACGGGTCAGCATGGCTCAGGCCCTTCAATTTCCATACATGGTGTGTTCTACATGGAGGGGCTATAACACCTGAGATGATATGCACTATTCTACATCATAATCGTACTTCACTGCTTGCTGATCAATGCAGAGCAACCTGACCATTCCCAGGAGAAAAGACAAGGTGTACCTGGTGCTCATCAGTCTCAGTAAGACAGATAAGGACCAGAAAGAAGACATCACAAGGAGAGAGTGGTGACCTGCTTCTGCTCACCATCTTTGATTGGGCACAAATGTACGTGTGTGTGTGTGTGTGTGTGTGTTGCTTTTCCTGTGATATGACTGGTGTGGTGGGCCACAGTTCAGATGTTTTAAAACACAACTAGTGTAGGGATATCCTTCGTAAGGTAGATGACTCCCTTATTGCCTGATATTATCTCAAATAGAATAAAAAAGAACACTTGTTGAAACTCCTTGACTGGTGTATTTTTCTTAGAGTTCTCAAATCTTGAATCCCTCAAAAGAAAAAAAAACAAGACAATTTTGTTCAGCCTGGGAAGGAAAACTCATTGATTTGTGGTCAAGAGATCCTCTAAGAGAAAGACAAAATTGTGAGTTTTGTTTGAAACCAATGAGAGATTGCAAAGCAAGAAGGAGAGAAGAATGTAAAAAACTAGACAGAGAGAAAGAAATAGACATAGAGTCTGAGAGAGACAATGAGACATTCCCGGGATCCTTTGAGGTTAGTGAACTGATGTCCTATCCCCTAATCCTGAGAGGCACTGAGCCACAGAAGAGGACATTAGGAAAGAAATGGTGAATGTTTCTTTCAGACAGAAATGCTCAACAGGATGTAGGCAGATGCTCCTACAGATCAAGAAGAATCAAGTAGGCAACTTGGTAGGAAAAACCCCAAGTTCTTGAGATAGGAAATGTAAATCACAAATAACTGTGTGAGTAGGTGCTCAAATTTAATTGTATTGAGGCAAAAAGCATGCGACTACACACACACCACATCAGCAAAACTTAAAAGTGTTTTACCAATTTCATGAGGATGTGAAGAATTCTAAATTACTTCTAATAAGTATACACATTGAATAGGAAGCTTAAAAGTTTGTTCAATACCATCTAGAAAGGCTGAAGACAGAAAGGCTCCTTGACTCAGCAAGTCCACATCTGGGCACATCACACAAAGAAGCTGTGCACATGGGCACCAGGACACAGAGACAAGATCTCTCACGACAGCACCATTCATGAAGCAGCAGAGCTGCACGTGATACAAATGTCCATCAGCACTAGTGGGTGAGTACACCGCGGTGCCCTCTGCCAACTGCATGCTCTTCAATCAGTGAAAATAATTATAGACACATATGATGAACTAGATCGACTTTGTAAACAACTTAGCGAGAGTATGAAGCAAGATCCCAATTTATACCAGCATGCAACTTCCTATACCAAGTACAAGCTACATTTCAGAAACATATACATAGATTGTAAACTCATGTTTACACAGGAAGCCTGAAAGAATACAGCACAAAAATCAAAATATTGCTTAGCTGTGGTTAGGGTTTGATGCAAGTGACATGGGCTTCTGTGGGTTGGTGATGTTTTTTTTCATGAACTGAGCAGTGACTCAATAGATAATCCCTTTGCTTTATCGACTTTATTTTATACATATAATATGCATATATTTATGCCCTCTTCTGCATGTGTTCTAGTTCATATATTAAAAAATACTATGTAGAGAAAGAGAAAGTATTGTTTACGAAAGTTTTCCTGTGAAATAAAGCCATAAAAAGGGGTAGTAGCCCCACTGAGATTTGGGATCCAGGGATTTTGCTGTCCGTTCTTCATTCCATTCCTTTAAAAAAAAAAAAAGTACATATTGAATAGTGTTTCTGTGCTGCTTGAAATGCCCCTGTGGTTTAGGACAAAAGTGATGAAGGAGAAA
Organism: Camelus ferus; assembly: GCF_009834535.1. Lineage (NCBI taxonomy): Eukaryota > Metazoa > Chordata > Mammalia > Artiodactyla > Camelidae > Camelus > Camelus ferus. The sequence goes on from NC_045708.1 coordinate 67,839,269, forward strand.
AGAAGAGAATACTGAATGCAAGTGAGCCCCTGAGCAGATGGCAGTGGATGGGATCAGGACTAAGGAGGTGGGTAGTTTGACATGTGTGGGAATTCTCTGTTAATGGACAAAAGAGTAAATTTCATAAAGAAAAGTGTATGAGTTTATAAATTTGGTGGTGAGAGTTTGAAGTCCCCTTCAGTGGGAGGGGTTAGGCTCTTCCTGAGATGGACCCTGGAGCAGAATGCTCAGCACCTGCATTATCCCTGCTTCCAAGCACATGGCCCTGAGCAGCCCTGAGCAGCACTCACCATGGTTCTGTCCCAACAGGCGGTTCATCAAGTAGGACTTTCCCGTCCGATATGGCCCTACAATGGCCACCACCACCACAGGCTGAGATATCTGGTTGAGAATCTTCAGTGCATCCGGATTTACTGTCATCTGGCTGCTTCTGTCTTTCCACCAGACAGACGGGATTCATCATGCTGGGTCCAGATGCCATGGGAAGCTGTAACCCAGAGCAACAACTCAGTAGAACAAAGCTCACCTCTCATGGTCACACAAGTCACGTGCACGTGAGCTTTCTGCTTGTGGAACTTATATCAATTTTCTATGTTTTCTATGTTTTCAGTAATAACTACTAGTCTACTGTGCCAAGGCCGGATACAGGTAGCTTATGAGCGCTCTATTAGTTATACTCAGATGAACCCTAGAACAACCTTGCCAACATGACGCACACAGTGAATAGGATGAGAAAACAAGCCACTGATGATGGAGACCTGACACATCTCTGAGGTTATCTTATAATATTATCTGATGGGTATAGGTAATCAGGTTTACTAATTTTAATTGTTGTAGGAGGTACTGGGGATTGTACCCAGGACCTCGGACATGCTAAGCCTGCACTCTACCACTTAAGCTATACCCTTCTCCCAGTGGAGACTTGAGAACACTATCACTTTTTGAGTTATTAGAGGCAGAAAGGGGCTTGAAGGAGCTGAGGAGTGACCAGAGAAGATTTCAGGAGTTCCAGAATGATTTGGTCACTCAGTAACTGGATATATATTTATGGAGAAACTACCGTGTGTTGGACACTGTTCTCGGTGCTTAGTATCAAACAGTGAACAAAATGGATGCAAATCCCTGCCTCCTGGAGCTCCACCTAACAGAGAAGGCAGATACTATAGAAAGTGGAGGAGCAAAACACTAAGTGTCTATTAATTATGGTAAACGATCTGAAGAAAACAACTAAGGATGGGACAGAAGGTGTTGGTGGTAGAGTTTACATAGAGGGTAGTCAGCGAAGGCCTGAGCCATAAAGGGAAAAGGAATATGATCAGGGACCTTGGTGAGGAGAGATGCAGTGGATCGCTGGGAGCAGGAATGGGCTGGAGGAGGTGTGACTGTGAGAGAAAGAAGGATAGATGAAACACCCAGCTCTCCCTCAAACACAACAGGACAGAGCTTTGTGCTAACTACACAAAGTCGTTCATGCAATCATTAACTTACTAACTGAAATGACAGCACATCATTGATTATTAAGGCTGATAGGGGAGAGAGGCAAGCAACAGGGGCATCTGCCTAGATCTGTCAGTGTCTCACATCTGGGCCAGATTCTACTTAAATGATTCCAGCACGATGATCAGGTGTTTCATGATACTCAGATTGAGCAGTCAGAGAGCTCTGACTGTCCCTTTAGTTTCTTAGAGACAATATGAAGCAACAGTCACACCTCCTTGTACTCCAGTAGCTGTGTGACCACCAGAAAGATTCATTTCTCTGGGCCTCAGATTTTCCTTCTGTAAAATGGCAGCACTATATATATATATGGTTCATTAGGGTCACTAGGGGAATAAATACGTCAGTATGTTCATTCTGCTCCTAAAAATCATGCTGGTACCAAGTTAACCCTGAATAAGTAGTGTTTCAAAATTGAGTATTCAGAATGCCGAAGGCAGGGTGGGTCACTTCTGAATGAAGGCGGAGGATTGGCTGTGTCCTGAGGCAGTGGCAGTTCCCTCCCTGGGTGCAAGCAAGTGGGACATCACATGCCAAGAGGATGTTGAGCAGGCCCGGGAGGACCCGGCTGTAACAGCTGAGAGGGACAACTCCGATGGAGAGTGGGTCTGCAGTCTGATTGCCAGGGTTCAAACCCAAGAGTTCAAGTCTCTTACTGTCTGTTTAGACCTTGACAAAGGAACTTGACAATTTAAGCCTCAATTTTTATCAATATCATATGGAAAACAAGAATTCTTGCCTGATTCACTACTGCACAACTGGTAACATGTAGGTTCTCAGAAATTTAAAAAAAAACGTTTCCTGCATTAATTTACTCTTTCAACAGCAAGTAAGTTAGACAATGTGTTAGGCTGTGTCAGTGCATTCTGTGAGCTGTCAGTTGCCAAGAAACGTAAGGTATAAACAATCTTTTCTTACAAAAAAAACCATGAATTTGTTTAACACAATTCCTATCTATAATTTCTCTTCTTTCTATAGTGGATTGGGAGAAGAGATGGGGGACTAAAAAGACCTTTTACTTCTGTGTTATGTGAAAATTAATAAATGGAAATTTCACTCAAGTGGAGGCCAGAAGGGGGCGCTCCCATGCGGCACCACTTGTCAGTTACAGAAATACTTGTCAATGACAGGCCCCGAGGGAAGAATCATCAACAGGAAAGGCATCAAGACCAGTTCCCCAAAGGAGCAGGTCTACAAGAACTGTCCACCCAGACACCTCAGCCAATGAGAACCAGTCATCATCTTATTTTTCTCCAATGGACTTTTTTGAAAACAATCCATCCCAACTTCCTCTTTTTTCTTTATAAAAAAAGGTTCCTATTCTTTGTTTCTTGGACTTGCTTATGGCTTTTGCTAGAGTTTGCTTGTCCCAAATTGCAATTCCACTGCTATGCTTGAACAAACCCACTTTTACTTCAAAAATAACTGGTTGATTTTTAAGGTGAATAAGCAAGAGGAATTCTGGAAGTCACTTTTTAGATTGAATATTGATAAACTTTTGTGTAACAGTCAATGAGTTTACAAAGATGTTGTTTTTAATTCAGACTATACTGAGGTACAAAAACGAAGAACCCTTTTAAATTTGAAACTAAATAAACAGAATAGTGCTACTAGATGGCAGAAGATGATCAACACTTTGCAAAGATTATTCCTGAGAGTTGCCTGGGGTGATGGTTAAAAATACCACATGCCCTGTGTCTTCAGCAATTACAAAGTTACCCTGAGGCAGATCATGTGTGGGCTACTCATTACAAATAATCCACGATAAACAAACTTGCTTAGACTTACAGTTACATTTAATAGCTTTTAACTGAGAGCCACATTTAACTACTGCACATAATCCAGCTCTGCAGTATTTGGAATAGCAAATGTTAACACAAAACTAATCCAGGGTCAGTCTTTCAGGATGTAAGCTGTCTATATGTCAAGGGCCATCTTTTCTCTGCTTCTCCAATGCCCAGAGGGGCAGGGGCAGGACCTGTCTGAGGTGGGGAGGAGGGCCAGGAGGGAGGGACCTGACTTGGTAGGGACCCCATCCAGCGCCTCTGGGAAGAGGCTGGTGAAGTGTTATCAGTGCTAAAAAGGACCTCCAACCTCTTTCCTCAGATGAGGCAGGACACATTCTTCCCTCTCACATGCACAGATCTCTGCTGCATTCCCGGACCCAGGACACTCCTGGCAGCTGCCCTGCATCCACACGGAGCTGCAGAGCCAAACCAGCCCGGCGCCAGACCAGCCGCTTTCCCTCCCGCGGAGCTGGCGCCCGAGCCACCCCGCCTGCAGCGCGGGGTCTGCTCTGGGGGAGTTCTTGCTATGCTTGTTGCTAGTTCATGGCAAATTGCAAGGAAGCTGAAGTTTAGGAACAAACTCACGTGGCGCTGGCGAAACAGAGCGGATCAAATTCTCAGCTGCCCTGGGCGCAGGAGAAGCTCCTCTGGCCTTTGGCTCCTATGGAAATGGATACTTCTCTTTAGAAGATGAAAGGTGAGCTGGGTGTTAAAGCCATCCAACCAGTTTTCAGTCTGGTCTACAGGAAACGAAAGCGAAAGGACAAGGCCATTTCTAGGAAGGGCAAAGACTGTCTCCTTACTTCCTTTATTTTCTTTCTTGCTTGCTTTCTTGTTTTCTTTCTCACTTTCTCTCTCTCGCTTTCTCTTTCTCTTCCTTCCTTCCTTTCTTCCTACATCCCTTTGCAGGCAGGAACTTGGATGAAGTCAGGGAAAGACAGGTTTCACACCTGGCTGAACAAACCCAACATTGTCTCTCCTACATGGGTTTCTTAGGTGCGTCCTTGACCCAATTGTGAACGTGGGGCCAGTAACAGTGGGACAAGAGTGTTCAATAGTCTGTCACTCACGGGTGCTTTTTTGAGGAAAGGAGCTTATTAATTTTTTTTATAATTTCAGAAATATTTAATGTGCTCATTTCCTTTCTCTTTCTTTGTTAAGAAATGTATTGTTTTTCAATTAGTGATTTTTCTTCATTAGCAGTACATGTGTCTATAAAATCCTTGATTTTATAGCCCAGACATATTCACTATTATTTTGTCATACAATTTTTTCCTTGTCTTTGTCTAGGGTGGATCCAGATTTGGTGGTTGGTGATGATTGAGATTCCTTCTGAATTGTTGTGTATGTTTAAAGTGTTATACTTACGTAACACGTATAAGCTTGATGTCTGCCATTATGGCACCAGATTCATTTGCCTGAGGAGCTGTGAGTCAACACGCTGAGACACTGAGGTTTGCAGCAGAGAAAGGGTTTATTTGGGAGGCAAGCAAACAATGAGGCAGGAGAACAAGTCTTAGCTCTGCCCCCCAGAAGGGGAGGTGCTTGGGATAATGATGGGATAAAGGAGCAGGATGGTCTTAGGCTTTGAGAAAAAGTTGTTGGAAGTGAGGGAAAGGTGAGCTCATTGGTTTGTGTGCAGGTCTACTTTATTTCCGTTCTTCTTCATGGGATGCGTGTGCATATTCATGGGGAGTTGGTGTGAAACAAGCAGGCTGGGATATAAATAAGTCACGCATGGGACAAGCAAGTCTGTTCTGTTCAGAGTCTGTTCAGCCATATTGGTACCAGTGGTTTCAGTCACTTTGGTTGTGTTACAAGAAGAGGGCTTAAAAAAAAGAAAGAAAGAAAGAAAAAAGAAAGCTGTCCCTTTATCTGCTGTTCTGTAAGATGAGCTCAAGATTTGTTAGTTACCAGCTCCTTTTACAGGTTTTTAACCATCAGGGATGTGGTTTCATCACCACATCTGTGTGTCAGAAGGAAGGAAGGGAGAGGAAGGCAGATGGGCTACAGTCGCAAAGATCCACGGCCAAGACTCTCCCAGAGCACATGCTCTGGTGCACGTTCCATCCGTGGACTTGTTCAGCTGCACGTGCAGCTAGGTGAGCATCGTCCTTAGCTGGACGGCCACAAGCTCACTTTGTAAAATACACTGATACAATATTTGAGCTTCAAAGCTTGTTATAACTAAAAGTATATGCAGCACGGTCAGGAACATATTTTCCTAGAATCCTGAAAATAAATGTGGCATATTTAAGATTTGAACCCAAGCTGAGAAAATGACCACAGCCTTATAATTCCTAAGCCACCATGATCGATTTAGGGAGAGATGTGGCACATGACCCAAGACCAAACAAAGTTAATCCTTTCTCAGTTACTTGGATCCAAGGGATTTGTCTCCCTCCCTCTCTCTCTCTGTCTTTCTTTTTCTCCAGGTCTTGGTCTTGTTTGTCTCTCAAGCTGTCTTCTTTTCTGTTTCCGTTAACTTTTCATTGTTGACAATGAGGATGTGAAGATGTGTTTTGAGATGAAGACTGAAAGGGCACTTAGATATGTTTGTCTTTAAAGCATGATAGATATTTATTTACAGAGGGGGAATTAATTTATAGTCTTATTTTCAGCTTCCATTTTCTGTAATTGCTTCAAGAAAAATACTTTAAGGAATTGTATTCCATAAGTCTAATTCCCAAAAGTATAATATTGGAAAAGGATGAATGATTAAATTGAGATTCTAAACTGAAGGCAGTCAATGAGGCTGAAATTAAGTGTTTTCATTGTCTATTACTTTAACTCTGAAAAAGTGGTCCAGCATCTGATTTTAGACATTGTGTTTATTAGTCACCTAGTGCACTCAGCTTGGTGTCTGGTGAGAATCCTGCCAGAAAGAGCCTCATTTTCCCATCCTGCTACTCAGAGTTTAGTGAAGGAACACAGCTGGGGATGCAGCAGCGTTGTCAGCAGCTCACACTTGAAGCATTTTCAGTTCAGAAATCTGAGTGCAGTCATTCAGGTAAGGAACATGTGGATACAAAGGAATATTGGCCCTCTCGGGATAAGATTCATAAGCTTGGGGGCTCTAGGCTTGGAGAGAGTGGCCAGTGGGACAAAATGTTTGCCAAAACAAGACAAAACTGAAGCACCTTGTACATTGCTGAGCACAGAAATCAACAAGGTCAAAGAACAGGCACTCAGAAATGAACACAATGTAAGGCAACAGAGCTGGAGTGCTGATCTGGCTGTAATAAACATGTCACCCTGCTCACAAGCCGGAGTGCAGTGTATCACCTGAGGAGACTCAGTTGTAGTGTGTCTGGGACATGAGGTAGAGGGAATACTGAAATGACAGTTTTCTGCGTCTGTCTTGGGGTGCTAAAAACAGATGTGTATTTATACCTCCTTTACACATTCGCAGCACTTGTCAGGGAGGGTCCATTTTAAGGAACTTTGAGGAATGTTTAATTTATCACTTGGGTGTCAGAGCTCACTGTAGGACTGATGGTGCTCAGGGTAAACTCTCTTTAGATCCCATTTATAAAGCGGAAATATTATTGCTGGTTTAATGTTTCCTTTTACTAGGAGATGAGGGTTTACCTGATCAGAGTTCACAGACTACTATTGCTGAATGGGGGTGGGGAGAAGGTGTCCATTAGAGCTACACTGAAAGGGAAACCAGGATCTAATGCAAAATGAAAGCTCCAAATGCCTCTGCACTCATCCACAGCAATGGGGTCTCATTCAGTGTGGTTGGCTTTGTTGGGTTTAATTTGTTTGGATCTACACATCCCTCATGGGGGGTGTTTAACTTCTCACTCATCTCCACTAGGTTTTAAGAATATGGGAGCCTAACAGTCATAGTACAATTATAGGCATATAATGCGAATCTTAAACTACATGACCAGCTCACCTAATTCCTGCATGAGAGGTGGTGTAGCTGTCTGTCAGTCAACCTCTCTGTTTTGTCTTGGTTCTTGCTTGGTGAAGGGAGCAGAAATTGCAGCCATGACCTGACAAGGATCTACCCTGTTTAGGCACAAACTTCCTCTCCTTCAAAGTATTCCCAACACTTCCATATACTCAGCTGAATTCTGCTATTTTGTGCCCTTTGGGTCTGTCCAGTACCTGATAATGATAAAAAAAACCAAGGAAAGTCCTACTTGATAAAGCAGCCAAATTTGGAGGAAAACATATACATTTCTCTTTAAAACTATGGCTTTTCAGTTAGCTTGCTGTCTGTGCTGGTAAAGACCATAGCAGTATGTCAACATATCCCTCCCAAGATGAGCTTTTTCCCCAATTCTTAGGGATGAGTTTGGCCACTTCCACAACACAGAATGAGTCCACAGTTGTGGGACATGCATTCCACTGGTTCTACCACAAATCACATGATTCAACACTTGCTTTCCCAGCAGAGCTGTGGAACACATTGTTATAGAGGCAACTGAGAGGTCAGTTTGACCATGACTTACTGTGAGGATGGGGTACCATTGTTCTGGATAAGGTAAATAACTTAAACCCTGTAGTCATGATAGTGTTCTGTGCACCCAGTAGGCATAATACATGGGATTGGAGGCCAATGGCAGAATGACTAGTATTCCCACTCAGTATCACTTGTGGTGACATCTTTAGGGGTATTTGTGCTTCCTGATCTTGAAAACATTGGGTTGTGGTTCCAGAGATCCTGGTTCCTAGAGAGAGAGAATATTTCCACCAGGGGACGGACTAAGGGGCCAGTAAGCTACAGCCATGCTGCTGCTTGTTCTCTCTGGGCATCTTGCGCCAATAGAGCAGGCACAGGAATGAGTCAGTGTCCTTGGAGTTGTCATGATAATTGACTGTGATCATCATCAAGAGGTAGGATTACTGTCACATGATGGGGGCAGGGAGGAATATTTTCGCTATAATAATAACATGTAAGTCCCAAGGTATACATTTACCTTCCCAGACCTTGTTTTCCTAAAAGAAGAATAAAGCCATTGTTTGTTTTAAATCATGATGTGTTAGGAATGCATGTTTTAATTCTGAGCTAAGCAACAGAGTCAATTCACATCTTCTAAAGAAACAGAAGACAAATGGAGGAATTAAATATATTCAATCTATCTGAAAGAAAACAGAAGAGAGAAAGATAAACTTATAATAGGTCAAGCAGAAGGAAAGTGTGAAACTATATAACATACAAAAGCATATATGCAATATAGAGTAAATAAAAGTGAAATTAATGCAACAGGAATAATGCATGATATGTACATAATATCAACTAAAGCATATGTTATTCTTGAGAAACATGAAAATACAATGCCATGTAAATGTCATACATAAAGAAAGGGGATTTATACATTACAGAAATAATAAACAAAGCACTGTAGAAATAAAAAAATAGTATCATATAAAAACAGAAGTGTTTACAAGTGTTACAAGAAAACAGAAATCATAGTCTGTGCATGTAATATACAGCAGCATATAAAAGTAGACTTAAAGAGAAGAAAAATCCTGTCTATAATAATATAGAAAATTGATGAAAGTTCCAGATTACCAGAAAGACATAATATTATTATATTTGTATGTACTTTGTAATGTAGTCTCCAATAAATTAAGAGGAAATGGGCAGAACTAAAAGAATAGTTAAGACTACAATTTTAAAAGCACACTTCCCCCACTTCTATGATTGATCATTAGAGCAAACACACGGAATGAATAGTGAGGTTGGACATTTGTAGAGGAGAATGAGCAAAACTGAACAGAGATTTCGTATATTGATAACTGTGATCAAACACTGTAGAAAACGTATTTTTTCAACTTCAATAATTAAAGTCTAGCCGAGTATATGAATTTACCATAAGACAATGTTAAAAAATGCTGACAAAAATGTAACAACAAATTCTTATATGCATATAAATAACCTATAGGTCAAAGAAAATTTTATTTTGAAAATTATAAAATATTTAAAATGAACAATACTGATAATGCTATACATCAAACTTTCAGGATGCAGCCAAATCGCTAATTTCAGTGAAATTCGTGGCCTCAGAGCCACATGCTAGTAGAGAATTAAAGTTGAAAACAAGCTAAATGTCAATCTCTACACATGATACAAATACAGAAAAAGTAGAATAAACCAAAGTAAAAATGAAAGCATACTTAATGAAACAGAAAACCAATCTACAGTAAGAGAATCAAAGCTTTCAAAATGTTGGTATTTTGTGAAACTGGCAAAGCTAGACTGACTACTCAAAAGAAATGAGACCCGCGTTCCAAGTTGCTGGGACTCCAAAATGCCCCAAGAAAATATTTTCACAGTCTGAAAATCAAGAAAGAACCAAAGAATCTATAAAATAATGCTTTTAAAAATCCACGACAGTTTAGGTCACCAGGTAAGAAGAGAAACTGAATTCCAAAGGGTCCAAATGTCCTTTGAGAAGCCACTTAAATTTTTTAACCATTAGCAAATTATAGACAATAGAATAAATTAAGTAAAATTTTAATAAATTTCTTAAAGACTGAGTGAGGGCTAGAATACTTTTCTCTAATTTATCTATTTTATTTGATTTATTTATTTTTAATAGACTATTCTTTTACAGCAGTTTCAGGTTCACAGTAAAATTGAGCAGAGAATACAGACAGTTCCCACATAGCCCTCCCCACCCCCTCATATATACTCCTCTACCCTCAGCATCCCTCATCACTGTGGCATATTTGCTACAATCAGTGAACCAACATGGGCACTTTATTACCGACCAAAGTACATAGTTTCCATTAGGGTGTACTCTGGATGTTGTACATTCCATGGGTTTTGACAAATGCATAATGACATATAGTCACTATAGTATCATACAGAATAATTTCATTGGAGAGGGCTAGAATCTTGAGCAAACTTGGCATAAGAGGAATCCATACCTACTCATAAAAAGTGTCCCGCTGGCCTCCATCAGGTGCTCGTAAGAAACAGCAGATGCCGGGAAGGAGATGTGTGACATCCTTGGCTGGACAGGCTGACTGGGCTTCCCAAGGTTTGAGGTGCAGCAGGAAGACCTGGAGAACCTAGGAGCACACAGGCCTTCAACAAAGCCTTGCCTTGAGTGACAAATGCAGCAGTCTACCAATGGAATAGGTCAAGGGCACAGAGAGAGACTGTAATGCAGGTCTGCAGGTCTGCTAAAAGTTGATGGTGGTACAGGAATACCCAGGAAATCCTCAGACCTCCCTCTGAGATCAATGCCATGGCAGAATTCCATTGGAGGAACGGGAAGCTTGTTGTGTACTTGATGTAGCTACAGCAACAATGAAGCCCAGCCAGGTGGACACAGCTGCACTCAACCAATGCCCCCACAATCACAACAACTGAAAGTTTCAAACATAAATATTATTATCTCAATGTCTACTGTTTTACAATGCCAAACATACAATTAAAATGTAGTCAAGCAGAAAAACAAAACCAAAACACGTTATAACAGTCCATTATAATCAGATAAAATGAGGAACAGAACCAAAATCAGAGACAGATCAAATGTTGGAACAAGCAGATAGGGCACAGATTTTAAATTCCTATTATTATGCTGAAGGATCTAGTGAGAAGGTGACGAACACTCAGGAACATATGTGAAATTTTGTGAAGACATGGACACTACTTAGAGAGTTAAAAGAAAATCCTATAAAAGTAAAGCACAATATCAATGATTAAGGATTATTTTAGTGGAATTAGCTTAAAAACATGCAGGCAAATTGATGGAAAGAATCAGAGAACCCGAGATAGAGCAGTACCTTTTAACCACTTGGAAATCAAAGACAAAGAGAAAAAAAAAGCAACTGAGCGTTCAGTAGCTGAGAACATCTCACAGGAGAAGGTCTAAAAGTTTACTGTAGGTAACTGGAAAAATCCAAATAGAAGAAGTAAAGAAGGAAGAAGAAAACATATTTGAAGGGAAAATGGACAGGAATTTTCTAAAAGTAGTGAAAGGCAAACAAAGGTCAGATGAAACTCTCATTGAACCCCAAGCAAAACAAATAGAAGATAAATATGGCCATGTACCTCACAGATTAGCAGTAACAACCAAGTATAAAAACCTCGTAGGGATCTAGTGAAAAAATGAAACATAACATATAGAGCAAGAAAAATTAGGATTGGAAACAAACATTGCTAGAAATTATAAAAACTAAGAGAAAGTAGGATAACATTTCTAACAAGTTGAATGAAAAATGTCAACCAGAATTAGCTATTTAGTAAAAATGTTTTTAACGAGGATGCAAAATAAAGACTTTTAAAGTATAGCTTTACCCTTGTACCCTTTTGGTGTGAATTGGAGTAGCCACTATGGAAGACAGTATAGGGGTTCCTCACAAAACTAAAAATAGAACCACCATATGATCCAGCAATCCCATTCCTGTGTTTGTATGTGAAAAAACAAAAATTTGAAAAGACACATGCTCCCCAGTGTTTATAGCAACATTATTTACGATAGCCAAGATATGGAAGCAACACAAGTCCCTATCATCAGCTGAATGATAGAGATGTGGTGAATGTGCATGTAAATATAGATATAAAATAATATTACTATGTGCTATAAAAGACTGAGACTCTGCCATTTGTGGCAATGTGGGTGGACCTGGAGAACAGTATGCTTACTGAAGTAAGTCAGACCAAGAAATCTGTGATATCATTTATCTGCACAATGTAAAATATAATACAAATAAATATATATGCAAGACAGAAACAGACTCACAGATGTAGGAAAGAAACTAGTGGTTACCAGTGGGGAGAGAGAAGGGCAGGGGGCAAATTAGGGATACACGATTAAAAGACACACACTACAATGTATAAAACAGACATCTAACAAGGAGACATTGCACAGCACAGGGATTACAGCCATTATATCATAATAGCTTTGAGTAGAGTGTAGTCTGTCCAAATGCTGAATTAGTATGCTGTATACACTTTTAATGAATATAATTTTTTAAATCAACTCTATTGTACTTCAAGTTTTTAAAAAAGGTTAAACATGGAAGCAGTGGCTAGGAGGGGGTCAGGTACTGTAAAACTCTAAGGGCTAACCACTTACAAGAATATTAAATGAATTTTTAAATGTCCAAAAAAAAAAACAAAAACCAAAGCTGACAGAATTTATTGCCATCAGGCTTTCACTTTAAGAACTGCTAAAGGAAGTTCCTCAAGCAAAAGGAAAAATGACAGTGGGGATAAATTTAGGTCTACACAAAGGAATAAAAGCACTTGGATTGGTAGGCTTCTCAGCAAATATAAATAGAACAGAAGGCACAGACAACATATGAGAAATGAGACTCTCAGACATGAGAAAAGTGTGTATTTGCTGTTAAAATCCTAAAAATATTAAACACTAAGGTACTAATGAATAATTTTATGTAAATAACTTAAAAGTTGGATAAACAAATTCCTTAAAATACAAATGACCACAACTGATTCAAGGGCAAAATACAAACCAGAAAGTCATAATCAGTATTAAAGACACATAGTCAGTGAAGATTCTTATAAGTTAGCTCGTCACTTGGCCATTTCAACTGTGATTTTTGCATTCAAAAACAATAATTTCAGTGTTGGCCAAACTTCCATAGAGCACAAAAAAATAAGGTGCATCAGTCAATTCATTATTAGAGCCTTGGAAACATTTAATTCCAAAATATCACTAAAATAGTATACATGAAAGAAAGCTTCTATCACTTATGAATGTAAAGGCAAAAAATTTTTGGTCTGACATTTAGAAACTTGGAAGTCATGATTCTCACAGGAAAATAGCTGAACAAACGGAAATCAACAAATCTTTCTAGATACATGGGAGCATAGAGGTCATATGTTAACTGCTGTCCCCCAGTCTGGAGAGACAGGTAGGCAGACAGAGCATCATAGCTCACCAACGGCAGGACCCCAGCAGGGGTGGGAACACTTTCACTGGAAGTGCTGAGTTGAGGTAGGCTTAGTGTGGACTAAACTGTGAGTTAAAAACATGGGGGATGGTGGTCTAAGGGGGTGCCCCATACTTTCTTGAGTTTTAATTCTAGGAGAAAAACCATTGGGTTCTCGCTGTGAAAACTGGAGAAAAATCTGTGAAAGTTTCCAGCAAGGGAGGAGAAATGTAACAATTTTGAAATATGCCCAGAGCTTTTTGTTCTCCTTAATAAAGCCTTCCTTCAACAGAAAGCATTTTGCCAGAGCCAAACAGCCTTGGGTTGTATCAAAGCCAAAGCAACCTGGGGGAAGAGAACTATCCAACTCTATTCTCCCCCATCCCCACCAAGCTTCAATGTTGCATTAAGGAAAAACTCATCTCAGGTTCACTGAAAGACTAAGACTTAACAAAAGGGCTATAGGATACTTCCCCTCCCATAACTCACCACTACATCAACAGGACTCCTGTATGTTAACAGGAGGTCACAGCTAGAAGAACTGCAAGTCTCAGACCCTATTTGAGATGTCTTACTCCATTTGGGCTATTATAACAAAATCCCGCACATCTGGTAGTACGTAAACAATAGACATTTATTTCTCACAGGTGTGGCGGCTGGAAGTCTGAGATCAGGGTTTCAGCAAGGTGGGTTTCTGGTGAAATCTCTCTTCTGGGTTCCTGACTACCGAGTTCTTGCTTTATCCTCATGTAGACAAGGGGGCAAGGGAGCTCTCTTGGGCCTCATTTATAAGGGCATTAAACTGATCAATGACTGTTCTGTACTCATGAACTAATCACTTCCCATAGGCCCTACCTCCAAACTGAGCACACTGGGCATTAGATTTTCAGCATGTGAATTTTGGGGAAACACACCCATTCAGAGAGTAGCAGAAAAGTTCTCTAGGAAATCAAAAGAACAACGGGGAGACAAAAACAAGAACAGTAAGGGAATTTTACTTCTTGACACCACAGCTACAACAATAAGTAGTAAACACAACCTAACTTCTAGATAGATGACATAAAAGTTCTCATTAAGCACATATTTACTTCAGTTCTTTAACCTATGAAATCATGCCAGCTTGCAACAAAAAATTACAAGGGATGCTAAAAGGCAAAAAAAAAAAAAAAAAAGAAAGAAAAGAAAAGAAAAAGTAGTCTGAAGAGAAAAATCAAGTGAGAAAAATCAGAAATAGACTCAGACATGCTGAAATTTTGGCAATGTCAGACAGGGAATTTAAATTTGTATGATTAATATGCTAAGAACTCTAATGGAAAGAGGAAAAGAACAAATGAGTACTATAAGGAGAGAGATGGAAACTCTCAGTATTAAAAAGAAATACTAGAATACAAAAACATATTTACAGAATGAAGAATGGCTTTGATGGGTTTAATCAGTTGACTAAACCAGGTTGGGAAGGACTCAGTGAGCTTGAAGATGTGTCAGTAGAAACTTCTCAAATTAAAAAGCACATCATATTCAAATTGTAGAAAATCAAAGACAAAGAGAAAAACTTGAAAGAAGCAAGGGAGAAAATACCTTACCCACAGAGGCACAAGGCTAAGAATTACAGCAGAATGTTTCTAAAGTATTCAAACAAGAAGGGAATGGAGTGAAATACTGAAAGTGTTGAAAGGAAAAACAACAGAATCAAATTAGAGTTCTGTATCTACTGAAATTATGAGAATGTATTTGAAGAAATCATGACTGAATACTTCCTAAACCTAAAAAAGGAATCAGATATCCAAGAACAAGAAGCACAGAGGGTTTCAAACAAGAACCCAAACAGCCCTACACAAAAACATATTATAATTACAAAAGCCAAATTTAAAGATAAAGAAATGATTCTAAAGTTTGCAAGAGAAAAACAAAATTTAGTTAAAACAGAACTCCGATAAGGCTTTCAGCTGATTTCTATACACAGGCATTACTGGCAAGAAGGGAGTGGCAAGATATATTCAAAGTCCTGAATGAGAAAGACTGTAACCTATGATACTTTATCTAGCAAGACTATCCTTTAGAATAGAAGGAGAGAGAAAGAATTTCATAGACAAGTAAAACCTAAAAGAATTCAGAAATACTAAACCTATCCTAAAAGAAATACTGAAACGCCTACTCTAAATAGAAAAGAAGCAGGAAGCTACAGAAATGAGAAAAAAATTGGAAAAGCAATAACCACAATGAGTTGTAATGCAATAAACATGAAGTTGGAAAAGAGGACATCAAAATCATAAGAGGAGCAAGAAAATGTAGATTTTTTCCTCTATTTTTCATTCTTTTTAGGATGTGTTAAAGTCTATATGACTATCATTCTAAAGCCAACATAGTAATGAGTTAACATACTTAAAAAGCAAGGTAATCAGAAATCAAAAGCATCAATAGAGTCACAAATGCCAAAAAGAATCCAAGCTAATACAAAAGAAAATTAATCACAAAAATGAAAAGAATGGAAGAAGAGGAAATATCAAATCGAGTTGACTACAAAGTTCAAAATGGCAATAAACACACATTTATCAATAATAACCATAAATGTCAATGGACTAAATAATCCAATCAAAAGACATGAAGTGGCAGATGGGATTCTAAAACAGGAGCCTCCAATATGCTGCATACAGAAGACCCACTTTAGGGTAAAAGACACACATAGAATGAAAATGAGAAATTGGAAACATACTCCATAGAAATAGAAACGACGAGAAAGTGGGAATAGGAAAACTCATATCAGACTAAATAAACTTTCAAACAAAGGCCATAAAGACTGATAAAGAAAGGCAATATAATGGTCAAAGGAGCAATACAACATGAGATTATTACACTTGTTAACATACATGCACCCAATATAGGAGCACCTTAATATATAAAGCAAATACTCACAGACATAAAGGAAGAAATTAATGGGAACACAATAATAGTAGGAGACATTAACAGTTCAGTAACATCATTGGACAGATCTTTCTGACAGAAAATCAGTAATGAAACAGAGATATTAAGTGACACAACAGAACAGCTGGACTTGGTTAATATTTTCAGGACATTACATTCCCCCCAAAACAGAATATACATTCTTTTCAAGTGTGCCTGGTATATTCTCTAGGATGGACCACATACTCAGGCACAAAAGAAACCTCAATAAATTTAAGAGGATAGAAATTATTTCAAGCATCTTCCCTGACCACAATGAATCTAGAAATCAATGACAGAAAAATGAATGAGAAAATAAATGACTGTACAAAGACTAACTAACATGCTACTAAAAAACCAATTTGTCAGTGATGAAATCAAAGAAGTAAATTTAGAACTTTGAGACAACTGACAGTGAAAACCCAACCACACAAAATCTATGGGGTGCAGCAAAAGCAGTCCTAACAGGGAAGTTCATAGCAATACAGGCTTTCCTCAAAAAACAAGAGCAATCTCAAATAAACAACCTAAACTTCCAGCTGAAAGAATTAGAAAAACAAACAAACAAACCTAAATCCAGCAGTAGGAAAGAAATAATAAAGATCAGAGAGGATATAAATAAAATAGAGATTAAAAACCAATAGAAAAAAAATCAATCAAACCAAGAGCTGTTTTTTTTTGTAAGAGTAAACAAAATCAGTAAACTTCTGGCTGGGCTCACCAAGAAGAAAATAGAGAAGACACAAAGGAACAACATAAGACTGGAAAAAGGAGGAATTACAACAAACACCACAGAAATTTAAAAAACCATAAGAGAATTCTGTGAACAAGTATATAGAAATAAATTGGACAACCTAGAAGAAACAGATAAGTTTCTAGAAACATAAATTCCACCAAAACTGAATCAAGAATAGATCTCTTGAGCAGATTGACCACTAAAAGTGAAATAGAACTAGCAATAAATGCCTCCCTGCAAACAAAATTGCAGGACCTGATGGGGAGTTTACCAAACATACAAGGAAGAACTATACTGATTCTTCTCCAACTTTTCCAAAAGACTGAAGAGGAGGAAATACTCCCTAAAATCATTCTATGAAAGCACCATCACCCAGATGCCACATCCAGACAAAGACATTACCAAAAAAGAAAATTACAGGCCCATATCTTTCATGAACATAGATGCAACAAAATATTTGAAAAGAATCCAACAACACATAAAAATGATCATATAACATGACCAACTTGGATTTTTCCCAGGGTCACAAGGATGGTTCAAGACATGCAGATCATTTAGTGTGATACACCACATCCACAAAAGAAAAGTCAAAAATTACATAATCATCTTAATAGATACAGAAAAAGCATTTGAAAAAATTCAACACCTATTTATGATAAAAACTCTTACCAAAGTGTGTATAGAAAGAACATATCTCAAAATAATAAAAGCTATTTATGACAAACCTACATTCAGTATAATAATCAATGGTGAAAAGTTTAAGGCTTTCCTACTAAAGTTTGGAATAAGACAAGGATGCCCACTATTACCACTTCTATTCAACATACATTTGGAAGTCCTAGAGACAGCAGTTAGGCAGGAAAAAAAAATTAAATGGGATCCAAATTAGAGTAGAAGAAGTAAAATTCTCATCCTATGCAGATGGTATGATAGTATATATAAAAGCTCAACAAAAAAACCACTGGAGCTGATAAAAATTCAGCAAGGTAGCCAGATACAAGATTAACATACAGAAATTAGTTGCATGTCTTTACACTAACAAAGAAATATCAAAAAAGAAAAAAGACAGTAAAGAAACATCCCTTCTCAAATCGCATCCACAACAATAAAATACTTAGGAATAAATTTGACCAAGGAAGAGAAAGACTTATAAGCAGATAACTACAAAACACTGATTAAGGAAATTAAAGATGACTTAAAGAAATGGACAAGTATCCCATGCTTTTGTGGTAATAAATCGATATTATTAAAATGGCCGTACTTCCCAAGGCAATCTACAAATTTAGTGTGATCCCTAGCATATTACTCATGACATTTCTCACAGAACCAGAACAGATAATTCTAAAATTCATATGGAATCACAGAAGACCCAGAATCAACAAAGCAATACCAAAGAAAAATGAAACTGGAGGAATAATCCTCCTAGACATCAGAGAATACCACAGAGCTACAGAAATCAAAACAGTATGCTATTGGCCCCAAAACAGACACACGATCAATGAAAGAGAATAGAGAGCCCAGAAATAAACCCACAGAGCTACAGTCAATTGGTCTTCAACAAAGGAGGCAAGAGTATACAATGGAGAAAAGACAGCCACTTTGGCACGTGGTGCTGGGAAAACTGGACAGCGGCATGTAAATCAATCGAATTAGTACACTCCCTCACACCGTACAAAAACGTAAACTCAAAATGGCTTAAAAACTCAAATATAAGGCGAGACATGGTAAACATCTTAGAAGAAAACACAGGCAAAGCATTCTCTAACATAAATCTTAGTGATGTTCTCCTAGGGCAGTCTAGACAGGCAATAGAAAGAAAAGCAAAAATTAACAAGGGGGACCTAATTAAACTTTTAGGCTTTTGCACAGCAAAAGAAACCATAAGCAAAACAAAATGATAACCTATAGAATGGAGAAAATATTTGCAAATGATGCACCTGACAAACATTTAATTTCCAGAGTATATAAACATCTCATACAACTTAATAACATAAAAACAACCAAACCCAAAATAGGCAAAAGACCTGAACAAGCAATTCTTCAATGAAGACATACAAATGGCCAGTAGGCACATGAAAACAGCTCAATGTTGCTAATTATCAAAGAAGTGCAAGTCAAAATTAAATGAGGTATCATCTCACACCAGTTAGAATGGTCATCATTCAAAAGTCCACAAAGGATAAATGCTGGAGAGGGTGTGAAGACAAGGGAAACCTCCTACATTGTTGGTAGAAATGTAGTTTGGTGCAGCCATTATGGAAAACAACATGGAGATTCCTCAAAGGACTAAAAATAAACTTTCCATATGAGCCAGCAATCACACTTTTGGCCATATAGGGAGGGTATACTCACATGGAAAGATACAGGCACCCAATGTTCATAGCAGCATTATATACAACAGCCAAGGCATGGCAGCAACCCAAATATCCATTGAAAGAGGACTGGAGAAAGCAGTTGTAGTATATTTATACAATGGAATACTACTCAGCCATAAAAATGAATAAAATAATATTTGCCACAACATGGATGGACCCAGAGAATGTCATTCTATGTCAAATATGACAGAAAGAGAAAGAAAAGTACCATATGATATCACTCCTATGTGGAATCTTAAAAAAAGAAAAACAAGACACTAATGGACTTATCTACAAAACAGAAATAAACTCACAAACAAGCTAAACAATCTTATGGTTATCACAGGGTGGGAGGGGATAAATTTGGGAATTAGAGAATTGCAACTATTAACTACTATGTATAAAAACAGATTTTAAAGAGTCAATTTCTTCTGTATAGCACAGGGAACTATATACAATACCTTGTAATAACCTTTAATGAACAAGGATATGAAAATGAATACATGTGTATGTGTATGACTGGGACATTGTGCTGTACACCAGAAACTGACACAGTGAAACTGACCATATGTGAATTAAAAACAAAAGATTTTTACACACACTTTCAGGCACATAGGCTTAGATTCTAAAATAATCAGTCAGTAGATTATTATTGGAAAAATATTGTGACCATTGAGTTTGGACTATACCGACTTTAATCTGAGAGAAACCCGGCAAGGACTCACCAGTCCTGCTGTCTCTTTTCTTGCTGTCCCTAACTTACTCTGATTAATATTTTGCAAAATACAAGGTTTAGAGTTCATCCCTATCTTTTGCATGAATCTAAAATTCTGCTGTCAATTTAAGGACAAAGCAAACCTGAAACTTTAGTTTCTGTTAGTATACATGAGATTGAAAGTGAAAGAAGGGCTGGGCTGATTTGAAATACGGTTCATGCTGAGAAATCATCTGTTGCTTCTCCAGAATAGTAGAATGTGTTGTTTATTTCAGGTAACCCCAAAACAGTTCCAGAACAATTGAATCTTCTTGTGAAAACCACTGGCAACTTTACAACCCAGAGAGGTCTAAAAGTTTTTGGGCTCCACCCAGAAACTTTTTCACCTTGGGAGCTTAACCTAGCTTCAGTCTTGGATGTAACCATTCCTTCCTGGGGAGAGGATGAAAGTTTTATTTTTCTGTCAGATGAGGGAAATTACCTACATGATAGTGACCTCAATTTTCCAGTGAGCATAGGGGGAACTCTATATGAGAAGGTACAACATTCAGGATGACACAGTAAGTTGTGCTGTTCAGTCCTCATGGGAAAACAGGATACCACTGATCCAAAAGACATGTCACATGCAGGCTAAAAACAGTGCAAACAGATCTTACCTGCTTGTTTATAGAAAACGTGTGGAATTTCACCCTGCCTTTCTGGTCACTTTCAGTCTACCTACATGCATGTCCTTAGTTGTGTGAACTCAACAATGAAACAGTCTTTCTTTTTCTCTTCATTGTTATGGACAGGACATTCTTTGCTGATAAAAGTTTTCATTCACCAACAATAAGAAACAGCTGAATCTATCTGCAAACGCTTTCTCAAATAAACTCAAGTTATTCTTTGTAATAAATTTGGGTATGTTTGCTTGAGAAGAATCCAACTTATGGTAGGTATAAGATTATTTTATTTTGAAAAATGTATGAAGTAATTAGCATAGAAAAGCCTAGACGCATGCAGTACATACTCCAAGATTAATCTTATTTCTTACTAATTGATGGGATAAAGATTATGTTTTATTTTTATATTTCACTGAGTATTGTAAATTGTTTTCAATAACTGAAAATTATTTTATCGTAGTACAAAATATACACCAGAAGAAACTAATTTCTCTTTTGAAAAAGAAATTTATTTATTCAAAAAGTATTTTCTGCTAGGTGCTGAGTCCCACAATCCTTGGTCATTCGTTTGCTAAACAGACATTTAATAAGCAATGACAATACACAAAGTCCATCACACATTAGTGGTCACCTTTGGACACACAGGAGAGTTATTTCATTGAGGTGGGTCGTGTGGGAATGGCAGCTTGGAATGAGGGATTGTACTGGACCTCTTGGTTTGCAAAGAAACCAGACTCATTTTCTATAGCTGTGGCATCCATTGTTTCATCCTGGTGGTCCAACAGGAAGACAAACCACTATGTTATCCATGTGGTAAATTATTTTGAAATGTTTCCAGTTAACAGTGTGCTGCGTGTGTTAAGCTGCCTCCAATTTAAACCTGTTGGTGAATAATGAGCATGTGAATTGCCCTAATGTGGAATCATCGTGTTAAAAGTTGGTGGCTTAGCACAGGAAGTATGGTTTTCAGAATTACCAACACTGCGTTTGTCCGTATACATCACTTTGGTATAAATACTGAAGCCATTCGTGTTAATGCATGTGGTAGCTCAGGAGAGGAGGACAGGACCGTGCTCCCTGCCCACCGAGCCTGGTGCAGGACTAGGGCCTGAGGCCCTGCTTCTGCCGCAGAGGAAAGACGCTGCCTCTGCCTTAGCGTCTCACTGCCTCCTCCCTGGGGTCGGGCTCAGCCTCACACAGAGGGGCCGCCCTGGGTGCAGAGAGATGGCTGAAGTCCTCTTACCTTCTTCTCAAGTTCAAGGTTCACACTGTGGCAGAATTTTATCTGAGACTGAGGAGGCCGCAGAAGTCCTCCTGACACTCTTACTTGTAACTCAGCTCTGAGCTTTCTAAAGTTCTTCCCTGTATTCTTGGAGAGAGGCCTCCTCTATTTTCTTTGCATTTCTAACAATTTGCTGCCACTATTCTCTGAGTGTTTCCTTGAGAAGTACACTGTCTGAGGCCTACTTGAGGCCAGGCTAACAGGTGAGAACACAGCATCTGTGAGGCAAGCTGCAGACTAAGTCTGAGAAAGTCGGGAAAGAATTCTCGAAGAGCCAAGCTGCCGACTTAGTGTATTACACCATGTACAAGGGTGATCGTGACCCTGGCTTCCAAAACAATTGTTGAAATGTTACTTGAAATAGATCTTTTATTCCAGCAATAATTCAATGATTATGTATTAGTTTTTAAGCATGTGAGAGACCTTTCTCCTAGAGCCCTTTATTGGGGTGCATATAACCCATGACAACAGATGACAGTTTATGCTTGAACGTCAAACTGGGGGCCTCCTCCTTCACTCACCCTCACCGACTTTTGCCTCATTCCTAATCCCCTCCTGCTCTATAAATAGCCCTAATTCCACACCAGCAGTCTTGTGTTGACTTGCACATTCTGTGTGCTGGTCCTGGGTCCTGGGGTGCCTGATGGGGATGCAGCGCTGTTCCCTGTCCCTCACTCCCTTCCCAGAGCATCCAGACATGCAGCCTGCAGTGCATTTCCCCAGGAGGCACCAAAGGACTTCAGGACAGGCTCAGCTCTAGGACTTCACCTTACAGTGTTGGCTGGAGAAACTACAAGGTGCCTGAAAATGACCTCACCTCCCTCGGGAGTGCAGAGCTGTGTGCCTCCTACTTTAGAAGGAGAGAAGAAATGAGGACTTACAGAGTTGCTGTCTGTGGCTCAGCGGACGATATTCAGATTCCACCACGCTGTCAGCCTGCGGGTAGCTGTCATGTTCAGTGAGATGTTGGTTTTCATAGAAAAAGCATCATTTTATTTCAGCACAAACACCCTGAACTGATTTTTTAAACTACAGTGAAAATATGAGGAGTTATCGTGATTTGGGTAATTTATTTACTCACAATGACCCTGTGAGTCAAAGGCATTAGTGTAATTCCTGGTGACTGTCATGGAAAGAATTTAGAGGACACAGAGCACATGGAGTTTCCATTCCTCAGAAAGAACAGACAGCAGATTTGGTTGTGGTGCATGGCCTTCCTGCCTCAGTGAGTCCCTTCTACACTAGTTCCTCAAAGTGTGTCCTGGATGTTGAGAAACCTGGGGGAGCAGGGAATACAGTGAGGACATGGTACATTGCATGTTTGTTCCTGTGCTGATGCAACCCCCACCAGCTGCGTACGTGGTTGGCTCTGCTCTGAGAACTGAAGATACATGACACTGACCAAATCCCTGAGATCAAGAGATAGTAGGGGAGACAGATGTGCACAGGCAACCTTCAACTTTATGATTGTATGGGACTTGCTGATAGGAATGGCACAGGAAGGCACAATGGCTGCAGAGGTGAGGGTCCCCTCACCCAGTCTCAGGAAGTCAGGAAGTAGGAGACCATAAGGAGGAACGGAGACTGGCAAACAAGGAGGACCAGAGTTAGGAGCAAGAGTGTCTCTTGAAGAAGTTTGTGCATTGCGTGCAAAGGCCCAGAGCTAGACGGTATGTTTAGCTTGTAGGATTCCAAGGAGTTGATTCCAGCTACAGCAGTGTCTACAACAGGGGACCACATAAAGCACTCCCCCAAGATGGGGCTGACCCTGAAGAAAACATTTCCTCCTAATGCCCCAGCTTTATAAATCTGGGAGGAGAATTTAGATGCCATTTCAGCCAACCTCCCGTATGGCTTTATAGTGAAGAAGTTAGGGAGTCAAATCTTAAAGCATTATGGGAAAACCATATACTGATGAACCCACAGTATAACCAAAGGTTTACCAGATATATTGAGCACAGAGACAAGCTTTAGGACATGGGTGACTCATGGTTCCCAGTGACAATGACCCTTTCTTTTGTGGTCTTGGTCTTTTTTGCATCGGTGAAGAAACAGGACTAGAAAAAGTTTACATGCCCCAGGAAATTACTATTCAGCATGTCTTCTGGCATTTTATCGATATGGAATCAGAGATTTTGGTCACTTGTTAGCTGGTCAAGGACAAACCTTCCATTTTAGAAAGAACTGCCTGATACACTCTGGGCATGTGGGAATTCTGGATTTGGAGATTTTTTTACCTGCAGACATGGCAAAATCGTGGTCATTGATTGGACAGCTTTCATGCAAGACTGTTTCTGGGAACATTTGCATCATTGTAGCTCCTATGCCTTTAAATTTCCTTTAACCCAATCTAGTGTCACGTTATTGCAAATGAAATTGTGCTAATCCAGCAAAGGGAAGGAACATCATTTTCTGCACCAGCCAAAAGTCAAGGAAGTACTTCAAGTGAAGAAGGAGAGACAGGCAGTCGAAGAGAAGAAACACATGGTTGTCTCTAAGCACTGGTATGGAGCTTGGTGAATTAAGGGTTTCTTAAATGTGTATTGAATGAGAGATTAATGAAAACATGGTCATAATTCCTCATGATCCTACTGTCTCCATGGCTGAAATGAAGGGCCCTAAAATAAAGTAATACAGTACTGCCAGAAAGAATACAATGTTCCTTGAGAAAATACTATGTGGATAAGAGTGGAACAAATATAGAAATCAGAGCTTATGTGTACACACACACACACACACACACATTGAAACCATAAATGTGTTTGGGAATTCACTTTACAGAAAACTCCGGAGAGTAAGGTCAACCTAAATATAATTTGGAACTCACTTCTCATCTGTATCAGATTTCATCACACTTGACAGTGCCTTACACAGTCGTTCTGTGGTACTTACCTGGTGTTTAACTGTTTAATAAATGTTTCTGATGGAATAAATGAATGAGTAAACAAAAATGAATATTCTTCTTAGGTGCCATCAGTTACTCACTGTGCTAAATACAACAATGCACTACGGTAAATAACAAAATGATACTCCAATGCATAAGGCTCTAAGAATGAAGAGTTAGGTCCTAGGGAAAGTAAAGTGAAGGGCTCAGTAGTCTTCTGCAAGGATACGTCATTTTGGGGTGAAAATTTAGGTGTGTATATATTCTTTCTCGGGAAAATGCAACTGTCCAGGCACTACCAAAATATGCTTTGTAAAATGTATTTTTAGGTGAAATTATTTTACTTCTTGAGATTCTATATGTATTAAGTCCTGCTCTGATGAGCTCTTTTTGGCAGTACAGAATAGGAGAAGCACAAATTCGGAACGTATGTATGTGAGCCTTGGGGAGTTACAGCACTGACGGTAACCTGGAAAATTATTTTCAGGGTGTCAGTTGGTATAAAGTCATTTGCCCCAACATTGGTTCTCAAATTTGGGGATTGTTAATTGTATGAGTCAAGTTGATAGAGCTAAGGGATACCCAGAGAGCTGGTAAAACATTATTTCTGAGTACGTCTGTGAGGGGGTTTCTGGAGGGATTAATGTTTGATTCAATAGAGTAAAAAGATCCACTTTCATGAATGTGGGTGGACATCATCCAATCCCTGGTCTCAGGCCTTCAGACTCAGACTGAATAACACCAGTGACTTTCTTGGTTCTCCAGCTTGCAGACAGATTGTGGTACTACTTGGCCTTTATAATTGCATGAGCCAATTCTTATAACTCTTATAATTATATATAATTCCTATACATAATATCTCTATGTGTGTGTGTGTGTTTGTGTGTGTATTCTGTTTTTCTGGAAAACCCTAACTAGTACAATTTTCTTCAGTGAGCTTATCCAGCACAGGAGTTTTACAAGCAATAACCCAAGAATATCAGTCACCAGTTGCCACTTAACCATCACCACTATTAGCACGGTTCTCAGTCCAGGGTCAATTGTGATTGAAGTCAAGTTCTGAGTGATGGTGCTCACGTGATCCTATCCACTACTAAACCAGCCACCACCCAGGCTATCTCTGGTACCTGGAAGCAGCTTCAAAGCATCTTCCGGTACTCATTTTCATTGATGGGGTGTCCATCTATTTTCATCTCCAGGGTGAAATCCAGAGAGTCCCAGCAAAACCTGGGGAAAAATATAAAAACTCGGTGGAATCTCCTACTTCATCAAGTGTCAAGGAAGGTTTTGCCCTAATTGGCTGTGTTAATTGAGTCACAGAGCTAGGAACTGAGCTTAAGGAAGGAGAAGAGTTCTACACTGTTAATTTTCAGATCTGATAAAAAATTTTTATAAATATTAACTTTCGCCTAGTGTCCCCTTTCCAACCATGATGACTGAGTCCCAGGAAAAAGGAAACAGTCTCAGTTGCCATAACTGTGATCTCAGTAAAACTTGGAGGTTTGGTCCACCTGCTTGATGGTGCCCATGCTACTGTAGGCAAAATTGCTACTCAGAAGCACGGCCAGTGCAAGGGTCCACGAGTCATTCTTAGAGTCACCCTAGAAAGTGTATTAGAGCAAGGGGCTAAGAACTTTGTTCTTCTTTCATTCATTCATTCAATCACTATTTAATTCATTTGTACAAGGTCTAGTACATAGGTGTGAACTAATAAGTAGGGCATTATATCTTTAGCAAATTTTATCTATCATGGCAATATTGGAAACACAATGCTATTTGATTCAATTCAACAACAATTCATTGGGTGTCTGCTAAATACCGGGCAGTGTATTTAGTTATGTTTATGCAAATTTCCATGTGACAGTCCTTGTCCTCAAGAAAATGACTTTCTGGATGGGCACACCACTAAAATAAACATAAAACTGTGACCAAGTTTATCATCTCTGCCAGCAGTGGAACCAAAGCTATAGTGTAAAAGACAAAGGAGTAAATTCAGTTAACAAAAACAAATATGTTTTGAAGACAGAGCAAGAGGAGTCTACATCTGAATAAGAAATGATGGCAGTAGGGGAAATAGCTGGGCACTGCAGAACTTGTAGAATGTAGATCAGTGGAGATGAGAGGATCGTGCAGGCGGAAGGACCAACACAAGCCAAGTCAGAACTGTTAAAAGCACCGTCACGTG
Organism: Camelus ferus; assembly: GCF_009834535.1. Classification (NCBI taxonomy): domain Eukaryota; kingdom Metazoa; phylum Chordata; class Mammalia; order Artiodactyla; family Camelidae; genus Camelus; species Camelus ferus. The sequence goes on from NC_045708.1 coordinate 67,866,178, forward strand.
AAAAGTGTGGTAGAGTTATGACATTAGGCTGAGGCAGTGGATCGCTCTGTGGGAGTGAGAGACAAGGAGAGTTAGGGCAAGATGTGAAGAACCCTGAAGGCTGGGCACACGGAATTAGACACCACCCAGATCCCACTACAAGTGCTGAGATTAGCAAGCAGCTCTATCTCCACCAGTCAGTTACAGTTTCATATATCTTGGTCCCCTAAACAAATGCAGTCAGATAAAAATAAGCTTAGGTCAAGGTACAATCTATTTCAACATTGAGCCCATCTAAGTTTTAGACTTTATACTGAAAATTTTAAATATAATTGAAAACTTTTTCCAATTTTTAAATTAAAAATAACTTTAATTTAGAATTTCTAAATCCTCCCCCTCCCTTTTTTTTTCAATAATGGGAGTCTCCAATCTGCTGGTCCTACTTTCAGTGTAGACTCTGACTCGAGTAATATCAAAATTATCGATTTCACCTAACAGAGAAAGTCAGTGTACCTAAAATTATCACATTTACTATATTTTCCTTCGGTCAAGCTCATGCTTTTTAGAAGTCAGTGAAGAATCAATCTTCAAAGCCCAAAACTTAGACCCAAACCTTTATGAATGTTTCTAGTGCAGCTAAAGCTTTACTAAATACAATTTATTGTCTTTTTAATTGACTTATAGTCCGCTCACAATGTTGTGTCAATTGCTGGTGTATAGCACAAATTTTCAGTCGTACATGAATACTCATATATTCATTTTCAGATTCTTTTTCACCATGAGCTACTACAAGATCATGAATATAGTTCCCTGTGCTATGCAGTATAAACTTGTTTCTCTGTTCTATATATACCTGTCATTACCTGCAAATCTCCAACTCCCAGTCTATCCGTTCCCACCTTAATCCCTCCTGGCAACCACAAGTTTGTATTCTATGTCTGTGAGTCTATTTCTCTTTTATATTTAAGTTCATTTGTCTTTTTTGTTTTTTCTTTTTTAGGATTCCACATATGAGTGATATCACATGGTATTTTTCTTTCTCTTTCTGGCTTACTTCTCTTAGAATGACCTTCTCCAGAGACATCCATGTTGCTGCAAATGGTAATATGTTGTCATTTTTTATAGCTGAATAGTATTTCATTGCATAAATATATCACATCTTCTTTATCCAGTTATCTGTCGATGGACATTTAGGTTGTTTCCATGTCTTGGTTATTGTAAGTAGTGCTGCTGTGAACATTGGGGTGTGGGTGTCTTTTCGAATTAGGGTTCCTTCTGGATATAGCCCAGGAGTGGGATTGCTGGGTCATATGGTAAGTCTATTCCTAGTCTTTTGAGGAAGCTCCATACTGTTTTCCACAGTGGCTGCACCAAACTGCATTCCCAACAATGGTGTAACATTATAGGAGGGTTACCTTGCTTCACAGCCTCTCCAGCATTTATCATTTGTGGACTTTTGAATGATGGCCATTCTCATTGGTGTTAGGTGATACCTCATTGTAGCTTCGATTTGCATTTCTCTCATAATTAGTGATATAGAGCATTTTTTTCATGTGCCTATTGATAATTTGTATGTCTTCATTGGAGAACTGCTTGTTTAGGTCTTCTGCCCATTTGTGGATTGGGTTGTTTCTTTTTTTCCTATTAAGTTGTAAGAGCTGCTTATGTATTCTGGAGATCAAGCCTTTGTCAGTTTCATCATTTGCAAATAGTTTGTCCCATTCTGTAGGTTGTTGTTTTGTTTTGCTTATGGTTTTCTTGGCTGTACAACAGCTTGTAAGTATAATTAGGTCCCACTTCTTTATTTTTGCTTGTATTTGTATTGCTTTAGTAGACTGCACTAGGAGAATATTGCTGAGATGTATGTGAGGTAATGTTTTGCTTATATTTTCTTTGAGGAGGTCTATTGTGTCTTGTCTTATATTTAAGTCTTCAATCCATTTTGAGTTTATTTTTGTGTATGGTGTGAGGGAGTGTTCTACCTTTACTGATTTACATGCTGCTGTCCAGTTTTCCCAACACGAGTTGCTGAAGAGACTGTCTTTATTCCATTGTATGTTCTTGCTTCCTTTGTCTAAAGTAAATTGACTAAAACATTGCAGGTTCATTTCTGGGTTCTCTATTCTATTGCATTGATCCTTATGTCTGTTTTTGTACCAATACCATGCTGTTTTGCTTACTGTAACTCTGTAGTATTGTCTGAAGTCTGGGAGGGTTATTCCTCCAGCCACATTATTTTTCTTCAGTAATGCTTTGGCAATTCTGGGTCTTCTGTGATTCCATATAAATTTTATTATGATTTGTTCTAGTTCTGTGAATGAATGCAATTTAAGTATATTCCTTCATTGGAATCCTGTTTTCAAAGCTCTTATATCCAACCTCATAACTCCACACATTTTAACTGGTATCTCCCATCGACCTCATAGGTTACAGTTTAGATGTTGTCTCACCATGAAACTTCGTCTACATGTCCAATTGGGCTGCATCCATGGCATCCTTTACTGATCATGCTTTGTACTGTTGTCCCACCAACTAGCCTCTGGTCCATTACCTTCCTCATGGTAGTGTCTATAGGACTTCATACAAAGCCCTGGATTCACCTGTTAAATAAAATATTTACTAAATTGTGTTATTCTTCACAGTGTTAAATATGAGATGAAAATGTTGCCCTGAAATAGAAATCTATTTGTACTGATCACAGAAATATGTTTAAAGTAAGAGAATTTAACTTCATTATCTATAATTTAGTTTTACATTTTGCAGGAATATGTCACAAAAGTTGAATTAACATGGCAAATTAAAAGTCAAGAGCAAAGATGATTTTCCCATGATCCTCACTGTCCAGGCCATCTGTGTCTAAAAGGACCAGGGTTTGAAGGAATGGGGTCTATAACACATCTAGATGTCCCGGGTTCAGATCTCACTGTACAGCCCGGATGTAAGCCTGCAAGGGAGGAGAAGCAGACAGCCTACAGTGACAGCAGATGGTGCAGGTGGCCCAGGGACCACAGGGATTAGACTTGTAAGAAAGTAACAGCCCAACAGGAAGGGGAGTTGCTTCTACTTTGGCCAAGACAGGAGTTCCAGTCTTAATTATATACTAAGAATTTTCTCAAGAAACATGTTTTGTCCCTAATTCACCACATACCTTTAGAAACTAGATGCCATAGCAGTACAGAATTAAGGTAACCTCTGTTAACTTGTATAATTTTATCTGATGGGCAAGAAGAAAGATAAAACATGCATTCATAAGCAGAATATGTGAGAGGGAGGAGGTGACAAATCTATATTCCTGGTCACCTTCACGTAGCACTTCTGCTTCCTTACCTGTGTCATCCTAAGAGGAGGACAATTCAGTGAGGAAGCTGCCATCAGAGGAAGGAGAGCATTGAGCTCTCACCCTGGTGCAGGCCTGAAACAGGTTTCCCATAGTGGAGGAGTGAGGATTGAGTCTCAAAACCTAGTTGCAGAATCCATAATGAGGCCCGAATGCCCAGCTAAGTGGACAGGATTTGTTAGACAACCAAACTACTTATGTGTTAGTGATGCCCACATGATGTGTAAAATGGATAGAATGAGAAAAGCAAAGGATGTGTGCCGGAGCCTTGAGAACACTAACATTTCAGGGGTCAGCAGAGGTGGGATGGGACATGAAGGAGGTGAGAGAAGTGGCCAGAAAAGGTTCTCGGAGTTCCAGGAAAATGTGATGTCCCATTAATTCAACCAATATTTGTGGAGTCCCTACCTTGTGCTGGGCACAGTTCTAAGGGCTCAGGATCCAGAAGTGAACAAAGTGAACAGCTCTTGTCTACTTGAGTCATCAGGTAATTTCCAAAAAAAAAAAAAAAAAGAAAAGAAAAGTCCGTATGTGTGTTAGATGATGGAGTGTGATCTGGAGAAAAATAAGCAAGGGATGAAATTCTTAGGAAATGGGATAGAGATTGTTGAGTGTTGGATTATATGCAGTGTATTCTGAGAAGGAGTCCAATGAAGGTGATCAGCAAACTTGACAAGGACAGATTTAGTGAAATGATGGGAACAGGACACAGATTGGATGGCAGGGTAACCATTAAAGAAGGGAGAAGTGACGCAGAAAGCAGTTTGTCTCCACGTGGAAGGGGAGGACGCACGTAGCACCTAGAGCAAGCTACCTATCCAGGACTAATGTATTTAACAGGAAGAAGAGGACACTTCTTGTTTACATGTTGACAGGAAGAGAGCAAACGGTGAGATGTCTGAGGACCTCCCTGTTCCGACCCAGTCCCACCTCTGAGGGCGGCTCTACATTGTATTCTTTCATCTTGGTGAGAGGGACGTTTCATGACACCGAGAGACTTGCATGTCCCTTTAGTCTATGACATGCTAAGCAACATTCTCATGTTCCCCACTGCTTCCAGCCCTCTGACTAATGTGGGGGTCACTTCAAACAGTAACATTCAGGCCTGTCCTGGAGCCCAAGTCAGAAAGAGCTCTCATGTCCAAAGGTGCCCCACACTTAGGTGTGAGTGTACATTTATAAAACATAATTTTATAGGTCAAAATAATCACTATCATTTAGAGGCTCATTCTTCCATTGGTTTTCATTGGGCTGGATGCAGAACTTGGGGGAGGGGCTGCATTTTTATATTTTGGAAGTCCACTTTCAAAGATGCAGAAATAAAAATCAAGAAGTAAATATTTATTTAAATATACAAAGCAATCGTAACCAACAACAAATTTTAAAAATTTGTCAGATCATCAAACATTTTCTCTCAGTTTTCAGTTTTTCTTCTATTAGGGTACTTCTGATAATCACTGAATGTTAGTGTGGGCAATAGTTCTGGGGAAACTAAAAATATACGAATGTAAGGCATTTTTCCATATTGAACTGCAGAACTATCTACATATGTCCTCAGCCGGGAAATACAAAGGAAAAGGAAACAAAAGGGATGACATCAAACTAAAAAGCTCCTGCACAGCAATGAAAACTATCCACAAAACAATAGGCCACCTACTGAATGGGAGAAGTTTTGCAAATGATATATCTGATAAGGGGTTAGTATCCAAAATATAGAAAGAACTCATACAACTTAACATCTAAGAACCAAATAACCTGATTAAAAATGAGGATTTGAATAGACATTTTTCCAAAGATGATGTACAGATGTCCAACAGACACATAAAAAGATGCTCAACATCACAAATCATCAGAGAAATGCAAATCAAAACCATAGTATCACCTCATATCTATCAGAACAGCTAATATCAAGAAGCCAACAAATAATAAGTGTTGGCCAATAACATAGAGAAAAGGGAACACTTGTGCCCTGTTGATGGGAAAGTAAGAAATGAAGAACAATTAGCATCAATCCCCTTGAAGCCCTCCAAAAAAACTGGAGGAGGGATCACTTCCAAATTCATTCTATGAGGCAAGCAGTACCTGATCCCAAAGTCAGACAAAGATACTACAAAACAAGGAAGTGTGAGTCCTCCAACTTGATTCTTTTTCAAGATTGCCAGGGCTATTCCCTCGAGAGTCCATGTGAATTTTAGGTTGGCTTTTAATGTTTCTGAAAAAGACACCATTGGGCTTTTGATAGAGATTGCATTGAATCTGTAGATCGTGTTGGGTAGTATGGACATTTAAGCAATATTAAGTCTTATAATCATGAACATGGAATGTCTTCCATTTATTTGTCATTTAAAATTTCTTTTATCAAAGTTTTGTGCTTTTCAGTGTATAAGTCTTTTGCCTTCTGGGTTTAATTTTATTAATTGTTTTTATATTCATATACAATAATTTATTAGTTTATTCTTTTTGATGTATTATAATGAGATTGTTTTCTTAATTTCCTTTTTGGATTGGTTTTATTGTTAGTGTATAAAAATGCAATTGATTTTTACATGTTGATTTTATGTCCTACAAAATTGCTGAATTCATTTATTACTTATAACAGAGGTTTTTTTGGTGAAGTCTTTACAATTTTTTTCATATAAGACTACGCCCTTTGTAAACAGGAATAGTTTTACTTGTTCCTTTCTGAAGTGGATGCCTTTCAGTTTTCTTCTCTAATTGCTTTATCTGGGACTTCCAGTACTATGTTGAATAGAAGTGGCCAAGTGGTCACTGTTGCCTTATTCCTGATCTTTTACTGAAAGGTTTGTCTTTCACCTCTGAGTGAGATGTTACATGTGGGTTTTACATATATAGACTTTATTATGTGGAGGTAGTTTCCTGGTGTTCCCATTTTACTGAGTATTTTTTATCGGGAAAGGGTGTTGAATTTAGTCCAATGCTTTTTGTCCATCACTTGAGATGATCATGTGGTTTTTGCCCTTTATTCTGTTACATGGTATGTCACATTGATTGATTTTCCTATGTTGAACAATCCTTTAATTGCAGGTACAATACACATTTGGTCATGGTATGTACTTCTTTTAATATGCTACTGAATTTTGTCTCATAGTTTTTTGTAGAGGATTTTCACATCAACATACATCAAGGACACTGGTCTGTCATTTTAAAAATTCTGTTCATCAAAGGAAACAATCAACAGGGTAAAAATGCAACTTACAGAATGAGAGAAAATATTTGCAAATCATATATCTGGTAGGAGACAAGTATCTAGAATATAAAGAACTCCTACAATTCACAACAAAAACCAAATAATCCAGTTTTTAAAGGATCAAAGCTTTATCTTTCTCCAAAGAAGATAAACAAATAGCTAACAAGCATATGAAAAGATGTTCAACATCACTAATCCTTAGGGAAATGCAAATCTAAAGTCCAAACTACAATAAGATATCACCTCTCACTAATTAGGATGGCCACTCTCAAGAAAGAAAGGAAAGAGAGAAAGAGAGAAAGAAGAAAGAAAGAAAGAGAAAGAAAAAGAGAGAAAGAAAAGAAAGAAAGAGAGAAAGACAGAGAAAGAAAGAAAAGGAGAAAGAAGAAAGAGAGAAAGGAAAAAACAAATATTGGTGAGCATATGGAAAAATTGGAACTCTTGTGAAATGTGAGTAGAAATGAAAAATTATGCAGCAACTATGGAAAACTGTACAGTGAATCTTCAAAAATTTCAAATAGAGTTACCATATGACCCAGAGATTCTGCTATATTAGAATCCAACAGATAAATAGATAAAGAAAATATTGTATAAGCATACAATGAAATGTTAGCCTTAAAAAAGAAAAATCTTGTCACATGGTACCACACAGATTAACAATCAAGGTACTATTCTAAATAAAATAAACTAGTTACAAAAAGAGCAATACTTTTTTGTTACACTTATATGAGCTATATAAGGTAGTCAAACTGATAGGAACTGGTGGTTGTCAAGGGCTGGAGTGAGAGGGTAATGGGGGTGCTCAGTGGGTATAGAGTTTCAGTTTTGCAGGGTGAAATATCTCTACAGATCTGTTCCACAATGACGTGAATATAATTAACATTTAACTATATTTAATGTGTACACTTAAAATAGTTAGGATGGTAAAGTTTGTGTTATCTGTTTTTTAACTCCAATTAAAAAGGAAAAACAGTAAGGCAATTATAACAATTTGAATTTGAAGAGAAATAGAGAAAACTACACAATAATGCTGGAGAACTAAAAAGGGGTTTTAAATGAAGCAACAAGCTATGCTCCAAAATGAAAGCAATGACCTAAAAATAGTATTTATAAGTCAGTTTGTATTTGCCTGTTATATCCAATATAATCCCAATTCTGAAGGAATTTCACGAAGTGATCCTACTTTTCACTAAGGATTGGTTGGTCAGAGGAGCCAAAACATACATTGGAAAAAAATTCACTACAGTACTGAAACAAAATATATCGTCATTTAAAGCATAGTACTGAGTTCATTAGGATAGGCAGGGCAGAATAGATAGTTAAGAAAGAAATTTAAATATGAAAAGGAACAACCGTCAGGCCATTGTTTTCAAACTACAATACAATCCATTTCATATAACTGACATCAAAATAAATTCCCCGTGGGTGAAAGTTTCCATTTGAGCTATTGAGACTAGCCGCTTCAGTAATCGGTGCTCCCCCCTCCCTCTCCTTTCCATTCTTTTCCTTTTATTTTTATCTTTTTAATAGACTTTATTCTTTTAGAGCAGTTTCAGGTTCACAACAGAATTGAGCAGAAAATACAGAGAGGTCGCACGTAGCCCTCCGCACGCACACATAAATACTCCCCTACCCTCAGCACCCCTCACCGTGTGGCATATTTGGTACAGTCGATGAAACTTTCTATTAACTGAGTGCACGTCAATCCCACTCACTACATTAAGTCGGTCTTAGGGCAATGACTGCGTCTAATTGATCTTCATACCCCCTGAGCACCTAGCACAGGTGCACACAGTACGTATGCTTTCTAAACACACATGTATACTGCGGATTCTGTTCCTAATCTGCTGGTCTTGGCTCCGTTGTATGTGAGACTTAGTGACCCCAGCTGAATAAATGAGAACTTGGTGCTGCATGAAGTTCTTTGTGTGAAAAGCAGCTTAATATAAAAACATCCCACACCTGAAGTTCAAAGTCTATTCTTGGGACCTATAACTCTGGACAACATTTAAAACCACTGGGCATGTATACATATGTGAAGTTTTAATGTAATAATACCAACATGCAAATTAACTTGATCTGCGACTATCTCTTAAAGGAATGCAAGCATTCTAGACCCTGCAACTCCAAGTACACTGGAAAGTGAGGAATTATAGCTCACAACCAGCATTTAGAGAAAACCTCCCTAGAAAACTGCCAAGAGAAAACTTGCCCAGAAAATAGTTCAAGCAGCCTGACATTTAAAAAAAGCCGCAGCTGCGCACTCTGTGCTGATCAGGAAAGAGCTGTTTTCCTAATCTCTAGTCAGTTTCCGAGAAATGAAAAGCTTGCTTTCACTTTCAACTGGCATGTGTTCAATAAAATAGTTGCAAGTTGTCCTTATTCAACACCAGAAAATCCCTTCTCGTGAGAAAAAGCAGAGGAGAGCCAGAGACTTCCCATTTATAAAATGACTAATCACAATGTCATTGTTAGTATAGTCAGTAAGGTTAAATCCCCAGTGATTCCGTCTACTTTTGCAAATACAGAGCCACGGTGGGCAAAGCGGTGAAGGGGGTTAGGAGGTACCAACCTCCACTTACAAAAGGCATAAACCACAGAGATTTAATATACAGCATAAGAACATGGTCAATAACATTTTAATAACTTTGTATGGGGATAAATGGTTACAAACTTATTGGGGTGATCACCATAATGTGGACACCTGTCAAATCATTACATAGGACACCGGACAATAATACAATATTGTACGGCAACTAAATTTCAATTGAAATGTCATTTTATACAATGTGAGTAAGAAAAAACAATACATTAGTATTACATATACATAAAATGTATAGTTTTAAATGTGTGTAACTAAATTAACAAATAAATGCTTTACATACGTATTTTATTATTTCTTCTACATTTCAAATTGGCAATAATGTGGGTTTTCTGTCATATTTGGGGTCATTTTATATTTAGTCACACATGATATCCCATTGAGCTTATACTCTCTGCCAAGCCCTGTTTTAATGGCTGAAGATACACCGTGAATACATGAGGTCCATGTTCTTACGAGCTTCAATTTGCAGGTAATCAAGAGGGAAAAGGAAGAAAAACCAAGGTGATGGGATGGAGATTGACAATGGTTCATGGAAGACTTCAGTGAGAAGATGCCATTTCACTGAGAGCAGTAGAATAAGAAGCCAGTCCTGCCAAGACCAGGGGAAAGTTTCAGATGCAGAAAATCACTGTACACAGACTGCTCAGGCAGGAAGAATCTGGGTGTGTTCCAGCAACTGAAAGACCCAGATAAACCATATTTTTCAAAGCAAATTAAAATGCTCCTTACTCAGACATTTAAAAAGATAATAGCAAAGTGGGAAAGGAAAGAGTATTCAATTTCATTTCTTAAATTTCAGACACAGACTTCCAGGTGTACTGTGGGATCAGGAGAGAACCTTATAAATATCTCCTTTCCTTCTCACTTCTCTATTCATTGTCAAGGGGGAGAAAAGGCAAAACAATTTAAGGGTAAACAGGGTTTCAGATTCACACCCCACATGGATGACTTGCTTAGTGAATTTGAACAGGCATGCTGTTTACCCTCCCTCATTGTTTGTTTGTAGGCCTCACTGTTTGTAAGCCTCATTGTTTTCACTATAAGATGGAGACGACGCCACTTATTTTGCACAGTTGTAGTTAGGATTGAGCGAGGCATGTAATACATGTAACTCTTAGAGAACAGTCAACAAATAAAGCAGCTCCTTCTGTTGCTGTTTACCCCACAAACACAGAAAGGCAGTGCAGTGAACTGGTTTAACAAGAGGGTTTGGGATCAAGAATGATTTGGTGAGATCATTTACAGTACTGTGATTTGGGACAAGACATTAACTCTCTCTGTGCCTCAGTTTCTGTAAAATGGCGGGGAAATGTTTGTTATGAGATGTGAGTTACTGAACCCATGTAGCGCCGTCAGTGCTGAGCCTGGAACACGTGTGCGATACTTGGCGCCCCTTCCTGCCTGTGCACTGGGGTATTCCGTTCCAGGTACTGTGTGTTCATGAATGTACAAGACATGTCCTTTTCCTCACCATATGCGTCAATGAGGAGCCAAGTTCACTGTAGGTGTGTCCATTATTTAAGGAAATTAAAACTAAAATTTAATATGCTTCCTCCTTCTGGCTTTCTCAAACTGACCCCCAATCCTGAAATACATTCCATTATATTTAAATATCTAATAGCCACTCTTTAAACAGCAAATGGTTTCTAAGATATCTTTAAAAAAAAAAAAAAGATAATGTGAAAGTTCTAGTTGAGAACTTGTGCCCAATCCATGTACCCTCCTATGAGCATAGCTTCCAAAAATTCCTTTTATGGTTGGTGAGTCATTGCTTTGTACTCAATGCTTTCAATTTCATTTTATTTGAAGTCTATAACAGAGCTTGCTTTACTGCTGACTGTCAGCACTCTAAAAGAAGTCAGGAGCGCTCCATGACTTTGGGTGGGTGAGATAAAAGGCTAACCACCTCGCGAGAGACAGAGAAGTCGCAGAACTGAGAAGAAAACAGGTAAGACCTCTCTGCTTTGTCCTCAGAGCAGCTCTCGCTCCAGGGCTGAAGGAGCTCTCCTTGGGGAAAGGAGCCCATGTTACAACTGGTGCGGGGTGGGAAGGGATTTATAAAGGTCAGCTAGTTTTCTAAAAAATGACCAGCATCAAGGTCGGCTGCAGCTGAGCGTGCCGTGCGCCATGAGGTCAGATGGAGCCCTGCTGTCTGCCCTGTGTCATCACCGTGCTGGTGTGGGATTAAGCACCTAGGACGTGGGGCTTAACCTAAGAGCTTGAAATGCATGAGGACTGTCTTCTTCTTTGCTGGTGCTGTGTGAGCTGACTGGGAACATGATTAAATTACTGCTGTCTTTGATGGAACTCGCTCAATACTGATCTGCCTGCAGCTAAGGAACTGAAGGGGCTATAAATAAGTTATTTTCATGAGAAGGAAAGAATAGTAAATGAGAAGCAGGAAAACAACACTCACATTGCTAAAGACAAAGAAAAAACCCTGAAACCAAAGTGAAAGGTGTAGATTCATGAAGAGACCGCACTCCTCAATCGTGTATTTGAACTTCATTTCAAAGAACTGCTTTTAGAAATAGTGCGGGTTCACTAGGTCCAGCTTCTTGGTGCCAACTCACTCCCTACCCATTAGGCACTGAATTCAGCCCCCACTGCTTTGCTAAAAAGTTTCCTCCTTAAAGAATCCACGGTGGGGCAGCACTAAAGGCACCATCTTTGTTTCCTTTGTCCCTTCTGTGCTGTCAAGGAGTTTTGATCCTGCCTTCTGGAAACTCTTCCCCTCAACTCCTTGGCTAGGTGCCTGCTTCCTCATCACCCACTTGTCTGACAGCTTTCTCTCTTCTTTTCAGCTCCCTGCCACCTCTCCCCTCCGCGACCCTCTCCCCTACCCCTTCTTTCTCCTTTTCCTGCTTCTCCTTCTCCTCTACCAAAAGGGAAAAAAAGAAGAAACAGAAAACTTGGAAGTGTATGGCTGGAAAAATAGGTATGTCCTCTGAGCAACTTTCTCTCTTGCTCTCCTGATCTGCCTCCTGATCTTCTAATCTTTATTCCGTTGTCTTTTGTTCCATTACACCACACACACATATATGCACAAACATGAGTTTTAGCAACGTGCAGTGATTAGAATTGTGCAGTTTACCCCCCCCTCAGCTGGAGGCTGATTTATTGGGAAGCTAATCAAGTCTAAGTGTCAGCACCCCTGCTCACACAAGCCCACACCAAGGCTTCGAAAGGGTCCCTAGCCTCGTGATTCACAAGGTCATACATTTTTATAAAATTTGCAATAGTAAGTGATATTGGTTCCACTTCCAAGATAGCAGTGTGAGAAGTTTTGGACTCTCATTCCAGCAAAAATAAGCATTAACTTGTAGGTGGGGGGTGGGGACACATTCAAAATCTCTGGAAATTGTTCAAAGACGTACATCAAATGATGGAACATTTATTCATGAAAGTCTTTATTGCTAGTAAGGGTTAGTGAATAAACACGACTGAATTTCTCACACATAGGTAGGATGTACAACAAATCCTCTAAATCCAATTTTACTTTCCACTTAATGTCTACTATAAAATTTTAATGAGAATCCTAAAGGAAAGTTTTCCATGATAAACTAAATGAAAGATTTTGTTCATAAATCACTGTGGTATCAATATTTTAATGGACTAGTTTGATAATACTTCTGTAACTTTCTAAAATGATACAGATCTTTCCTCCTTCTATCTCAGGATTGACCCAAAACTTTTGGCCATGTTGGGGAATTTTATGACCTTCCTTCTGAATGCAAAGTAACCTGGTGGAAGTTCTTGATCCGTTTAGACTAAAAATTCTAATTCATCCCATCTCTTTGCTTGCAGACAAGGGAACATGGCTTCAGCGATCCACATGCCAGAACCCTTGTGCCTCATTGAGAACACTAATGGGACGACTGGTGGCTAATCCGAAAGCTCTGACCATCCTGTCTGCCATCACGCAGCCAGTGGTGGTGGTGGCCATCGTGGGCCTCTACCGCACAGGCAAATCCTACCTGATGAACAAGCTGGCTGGGAAGAGCAAGGGTAAGTGAGGACACCAGCAGAGTCTCCCTGAGTCCCTTCTGTCCACCCACACTCCAAGCATTCAGGACGGTGATAGGAAGAGAGGAAGTTAGAGATGGGGAGGAATATTGAAAGCTCACTTTCAAATCACAGGTATGCTCATTTCTTCACTATGATCTGAAAGAATCAGCTCATGCCTCTTTGCATTTTGCATTTTGTCTTTTTTCTATCCTTTTTTTTTAACTGTTGTAAGATATGCATAACATAAATTGACCACTGTAACCATTTTTAAGTTCTGTGGCATTGAGTAAATTCACACTGTTGTGCAAACATCACCACCATCCATCTCCATGAGTTTCCCTGAACAGAAACTCTGTACCCCAATAAACAATAACTCCAGCCCTTGACAACATCTTTCTACATGCTGTCTATAAATCTGACTGCCCTCAGGAGTCTCATGTAAGAGGACTCATACATTATATTCCCTTTTGTGATGGCTTATCTCACTTAGCATCATATCTTCAAGGTTCATCAATGTTGTAGCATGTGTCAAATTCTCTTCCTTTTTAAGGCTGAATAATTGTATGTGCATATCAATTTGTTTATCCATTTATCTGTGAATGGACATCTTGGTTACTTCCACCTTTTGGCTCTTATGAATAACATTGCAAGAACATGGGGTTACAAGTATCTGTTCAAGTCCCTGCTTTCATGTATTTGGGTATATACCAAGAAGTGGAATGTTGGATCATATGGTAATTCTATGTTTAATTTTTAAGAAATCACCATAACTTTCCCCAGAAACATTACCATTTACTTTCCCACCAGAAATGCACAAGGGTTTCTAATCTCTATATCCTTATCAACACTTGGTATTTTCTGATTTTTTTGGCCTCCTAATGGGTCTGAAGTATCTCACTGTGGTTTTCTAAATTATAATTTTCCAATATTATCAAATATTCATTCAGTTTTACATTTTCCAATTTTCATATACATATCAGTAACTTTCAGGATTCACATAAGATCTACAATACATGTTTGGCTGCTCTGTCTTTTTTTTTTAAGTACAGTTGATTCACATATGTGTTATTTTTCAGGTATACAGCAAAGTGATTCAGTTATATTTTTAATTCAGCTTTTTTCCATTATATGTTATATAGATATTGTGGCTTTGATTTTGTACTTCCCTAATGACTAGTGGATGCTGAGGTCTTTCATGTGTTTATTAGTCTTTTGAATAATTTCTTTGGAGAATGCTTATTAGGTCCTTTGCTCATTTTTTATTTGTTGTTTTTTAATTTGCTTTTTGTGTTTTTTAGGAATTCTTTATATATCTGGATATCGATCCCTAACACATTGATGACTAGCAAATTATTTTTTCCCATTTGTTACCTATTTAACTGTGTTGATGGTGTCTTTAATACACAAAAGTTTTAGTTTGATGAAGGACAACTTGTCTATTTTTATTGTGCTTATGCTTTGTGGTGTCATATCTAAGAAATCATTGCAAATCCGATATTGTGAAGCATCATGTATGTTTCTTTTAGTT
>NC_045708.1:67880942-67906757 GCF_009834535.1 Camelus ferus
GAGAGTGGCCATCCTAATTAGTGAGAGGTGATATCTTATTGTAGTTTGGACTTTAGATTTGCATTTCCCTAAGGATTAGTGATGTTGAACATCTTTTCATATGCTTGTTAGCTATTTGTTTATCTTCTTTGGAGAAAGATAAAGCTTTGATCCTTTAAAAACTGGATTATTTGGTTTTTGTTGTGAATTGTAGGAGTTCTTTATATTCTAGATACTTGTCTCCTACCAGATATATGATTTGCAAATATTTTCTCTCATTCTGTAAGTTGCATTTTTACCCTGTTGATTGTTTCCTTTGATGAACAGAATTTTTAAAATGACAGACCAGTGTCCTTGATGTATGTTGATGTGAAAATCCTCTACAAAAAACTATGAGACAAAATTCAGTAGCATATTAAAAGAAGTACATACCATGACCAAATGTGTATTGTACCTGCAATTAAAGGATTGTTCAACATAGGAAAATCAATCAATGTGACATACCATGTAACAGAATAAAGGGCAAAAACCACATGATCATCTCAAGTGATGGACAAAAAGCATTGGACTAAATTCAACACCCTTTCCCGATAAAAAATACTCAGTAAAATGGGAACACCAGGAAACTACCTCCACATAATAAAGTCTATATATGTAAAACCCACATGTAACATCTCACTCAGAGGTGAAAGACAAACCTTTCAGTAAAAGATCAGGAATAAGGCAACAGTGACCACTTGGCCACTTCTATTCAACATAGTACTGGAAGTCCCAGATAAAGCAATTAGAGAAGAAAACTGAAAGGCATCCACTTCAGAAAGGAACAAGTAAAACTATTCCTGTTTACAAAGGGCGTAGTCTTATATGAAAAAATTGTAAAGACTTCACCAAAAAAACCTCTGTTATAAGTAATAAATGAATTCAGCAATTTTGTAGGACATAAAATCAACATGTAAAAATCAATTGCATTTTTATACACTAACAATAAAACCAATCCAAAAAGGAAATTAAGAAAACAATCTCATTATAATACATCAAAAAGAATAAACTAATAAATTATTGTATATGAATATAAAAACAATTAATAAAATTAAACCCAGAAGGCAAAAGACTTATACACTGAAAAGCACAAAACTTTGATAAAAGAAATTTTAAATGACAAATAAATGGAAGACATTCCATGTTCATGATTATAAGACTTAATATTGCTTAAATGTCCATACTACCCAACACGATCTACAGATTCAATGCAATCTCTATCAAAAGCCCAATGGTGTCTTTTTCAGAAACATTAAAAGCCAACCTAAAATTCACATGGACTCTCGAGGGAATAGCCCTGGCAATCTTGAAAAAGAATCAAGTTGGAGGACTCACACTTCCTTGTTTTGTAGTATCTTTGTCTGACTTTGGGATCAGGTACTGCTTGCCTCATAGAATGAATTTGGAAGTGATCCCTCCTCCAGTTTTTTTTGGAGGGCTTCAAGGGGATTGATGCTAATTGTTCTTCATTTCTTACTTTCCCATCAACAGGGCACAAGTGTTCCCTTTTCTCTATGTTATTGGCCAACACTTATTATTTGTTGGCTTCTTGATATTAGGCTGTTCTGATAGATATGAGGTTGATACTATGGTTTTGATTTGCATTTCTCTGATGATTTGTGATGTTGAGCATCTTTTTATGTGTCTGTTGGACATCTGTACATCATCTTTGAAAAATGTCTATTCAAATCCTCATTTTTAATCAGGTTATTTGGTTCTTAGATGTTAAGTTGTATGAGTTCTTCTGTATTTTGGATACTAACCCCTTATCAGATATATCATTTGCAAAAACTTCTCCCATTCAGTAGGTGGCCTATTGTTTTGTGGATAGTTTTCATTGCTGTGCAGGAGCTTTTAGTTTGATGTCATCCCTTTGTTTCCTTTTCCTTTGTATTTCCCGGCTGAGGACATATGTAGATAGTTCTGCAGTTCAATATGGAAAAACGCCTTACATTCGTATATTTTTAGTTTCCCCAGAACTATTGCCCACACTAACATTCAGTGATTATCAGAAGTACCCTAATAGAAGAAAAACTGAAAACTGAGAGAAAATGTTTGATGACTGACAAATTTTTAAAATTTGTTGTTGGTTACGATTGCTTTGTACATTTAAATAAATATTTACTTCTTGATTTTTATTTTCTGCAATCTTTGAAAGTGGACTTCCAAAATATAAAAATGCAAGCCCCTCTCCCCAAGTTCTGCATCCAGCCCAATGAAAACCAATGGAAGAATGAGCCTCTAAATGATAGTGATTATTTTGACCTATAAAATTATGTTTTATAAATGTACACTCACAACCTAAGTTGTGGGGCACCTTTGGACATGAGAGCTCTTTCTGACTTGGGCTCCAGGACAGGCCTGAATGTTACTGTTTGAAGTGACCCCCACATTAGTCAGAGGGCTGGAAGCAGTGGGGAACATGAGAATGTTGCTTAGCATGTCATAGACTAAAGGGACATGCAAGTCTCTCGGTGTCATGAAACGTCCCTCTCACCAAGATGAAAGATACAATGTAGAGCCGCCCTCAGAGGTGGGACTGGGTCGGAACAGGGAGGTCCTCAGACACCTCGCCGTTTGCTCTCTTCCTGTCAACCTGTAAACAAGAAGTGTCCTCTTCTTCCTGTTAAATACATTAGTCCTGGATAGGTAGCTTGCTCTAAGGTGCTACGTGCGTCCTCCCCTTCCACGTGGAGACAAACTGCTTTCTGCATCTCTTCTCCCTTCTTTAATGGTTACCCTGCAATCCAATCTGTGTCCTGTTCCCATCAGTTTCACTAAATCTGTCCTTGTCAAGTTTGCTGATCACCTTCCTTTGGACTCCTTCTCAGAATACCACTGCATATAATCCAACACTCAACAATCTCTATCCCATTTCCTGAGAATTTCATCCCTTGCTTATTTTTCTCCAGATCACACTCCATCATCTAACACACATACGGACTTTTCTTTCTTTTTTTTTTTTTTTTGGAAATTACCTGATGACTCAAGTAGACAAGAGCTGTTCACTTTGTTCACTTCTGGATCCTGAGCCCTTAGAACTGTGCCCAGCACAAGGTAGGGACTCCACAAATATTGGTTGAATTAATGGGACATCACATTTTCCTGGAACTCCGAGAACCTTTTCTGGCCACTTCTCTCACCTCCTTCATGTCCCATCCCACCTCTGCTGACCCCTGAAATGTTAGTGTTCTCAAGGCTCCGGCACACATCCTTTGCTTTTCTCATTCTATCCATTTTACACATCATGTGGGCATCACTAACACATAAGTAGTTTGGTTGTCTAACAATCCTGTCCACTTAGCTGGGCATTCGGGCCTCATTATGGATTCTGCAACTAGGTTTTGAGACTCAATCCTCACTCCTCCACTATGGGAAACCTGTTTCAGGCCTGCACCAGGGTGAGAGCTCAATGCTCTCCTTCCTCTGATGGCAGCTTCCTCACTGAATTGTCCTCCTCTTAGGATGACACAGGTAAGGAAGCAGAAGTGCTACGTGAAGGTGACCAGGAATATAGATTTGTCACCTCCTCCCTCTCACATATTCTGCTTATGAATGCATGTTTTATCTTTCTTCTTGCCCATCAGATAAAATTATACAAGTTAACAGA
The DNA here is from genome assembly GCF_009834535.1 of Camelus ferus. Lineage (NCBI taxonomy): Eukaryota > Metazoa > Chordata > Mammalia > Artiodactyla > Camelidae > Camelus > Camelus ferus. The sequence continues at coordinate 67,884,571 of NC_045708.1, forward strand.
GGTTACCTTAATTCTGTACTGCTATGGCATCTAGTTTCTAAAGGTATGTGGTGAATTAGGGACAAAACATGTTTCTTGAGAAAATTCTTAGTATATAATTAAGACTGGAACTCCTGTCTTGGCCAAAGTAGAAGCAACTCCCCTTCCTGTTGGGCTGTTACTTTCTTACAAGTCTAATCCCTGTGGTCCCTGGGCCACCTGCACCATCTGCTGTCACTGTAGGCTGTCTGCTTCTCCTCCCTTGCAGGCTTACATCCGGGCTGTACAGTGAGATCTGAACCCGGGACATCTAGATGTGTTATAGACCCCATTCCTTCAAACCCTGGTCCTTTTAGACACAGATGGCCTGGACAGTGAGGATCATGGGAAAATCATCTTTGCTCTTGACTTTTAATTGCCATGTTAATTCAACTTTTGTGACATATTCCTGCAAAATGTAAAACTAAATTATAGATAATGAAGTTAATTCTCTTACTTTAAACATATTTCTGTGATCAGTACAAATAGATTTCTATTTCAGGGCAACATTTTCATCTCATATTTAACACTGTGAAGAATAACACAATTTAGTAAATATTTTATTTAACAGGTGAATCCAGGGCTTTGTATGAAGTCCTATAGACACTACCATGAGGAAGTAATGGACCAGAGGCTAGTTGGCGGGACAACAGTACAAAGCATGATCAGTAAAGGATGCCATGGATGCAGCCCAATTGGACACGTAGATGAAGTTTCATGGTGAGACAACATCTAAACTGTAACCTATGAGGTCGATGGGAGATACCAGTTAAAATGTGTGGAGTTATGAGGTTGGATATAAGAGCTTTGAAAACAGGATTCCAATGAAGGAATATACTTAAATTGCATTCGTTCACAGAACTAGAACAAATCATAATAAAATTTATATGGAATCACAGAAGATCCAGAATTGCCAAAGCATTACTGAAGAAAAGAATGTGGCTGGAGGAATAACCCTCCCAGACTTCAGACAATACTATAGTTACAGTAAGCAAAACAGCATGGTATTGGTACAAAAACAGACATATGGATCAATGGAATAGAATAGAGAACCCAGAAATGAACCTGCAATGTTTTAGTCAATTTACCTTAGACAAAGGAAGCAAGAACATACAATGGAATAAAGACAGTCTCTTCAGCAACTCGTGTTGGGAAAACTGGACAGCAGCATGTAAATCAGTAAAGGTAGAACACTCCCTCACACCATACACAAAAATAAACTCAAAATGGATTGAAGACTTAAATATAAGACAAGACACAATAGACCTCCTCAAAGAAAATATAAGCAAAACATTACCTCACATACATCTCAGCAATATTCTCCTAGTGCAGTCTACTAAAGCAATACAAATACAAGCAAAAATAAAGAAGTGGGACCTAATTATACTTACAAGCTGTTGTACAGCCAAGGAAACCATAAGCAAAACAAAACAACAACCTACAGAATGGGACAAACTATTTGCAAATGATGAAACTGACAAAGGCTTGATCTCCAGAATACATAAGCAGCTCTTACAACTTAATAGGAAAAAAAGAAACAACCCAATCCACAAATGGGCAGAAGACCTAAACAAGCAGTTCTCCAATGAAGACATACAAATTATCAATAGGCACATGAAAAAAAATGCTCTATATCACTAATTATGAGAGAAACGCAAATCGAAGCTACAATGAGGTATCACCTCACACCAATGAGAATGGCCATCATTCAAAAGTCCACAAATGATAAATGCTGGAGAGGCTGTGAAGCAAGGTAACCCTCCTATAATGTTACACCATTGTTGGGAATGCAGTTTGGTGCAGCCACTGTGGAAAACAGTATGGAGCTTCCTCAAAAGACTAGGAATAGACTTACCATATGACCCGCAATCCCACTCCTGGGCTATATCCAGAAGGAACCCTAATTCGAAAAGACACCCCACACCCCAATGTTCACAGCAGCACTACTTACAATAACCAAGACATGGAAACAACCTAAATGTCCATCGACAGATAACTGGATAAAGAAGATGTGATATATTTATGCAATGAAATACTATTCAGCTATAAAAAATGACAACATATTACCATTTGCAGCAACATGGATGTCTCTGGAGAAGGTCATTCTAAGAGAAGTAAGCCAGAAAGAGAAAGAAAAATACCACGTGATATCACTCATATGTGGAATCCTAAAAAAGAAAAAACAAAAAAGACAAATGAACTTAAATATAAAAGAGAAATAGACTCACAGACATAGAATACAAACTTGTGGTTGCCAGGAGGGAGTAGGGTGGGAACGGATAGACTGGGAGTTGGAGATTTGCAGGTAATGACAGGTATATATAGAACAGACAAACAAGTTTCCACTGCATAGCACAGGGAAATATATTCAAGATCTTGTAGTAGCTCATGGTGAAAAAGAATCTGAAAATGAATATATGAGTATTCATGTACGACTGAAAATTTGTGCTATACACCAGCAATTGACACAACATTGTGAGCGGACTATAAGTCAATTAAAAAGACAATAAATTGTATTTAGTAAAGCTTTAGCTGCACTAGAAACATTCATAAAGGTTTGGGTCTAAGTTTTGGGCTTTGAAGATTGATTCTTCACTGACTTCTAAAAAGCATGAGCTTGACCGAAGGAAAATATAGTAAATGTGATAATTTTAGGTACACTGACTTTCTCTGTTAGGTGAAATCAATAATTTTGATATTACTCGAGTCAGAGTCTACACTGAAAGTAGAACCAGCAGATTGGAGACTCCCATTATTGAGAAAAAGGGAGGGGGAGGATTTAGAAATTCTAAATTAAAGTTATTTTTAATTTAAAAATTGGAAACAGTTTTCAATTATATTTAAAATTTTCAGTTTAAAGTCTAAAACTTAGATGGGCTCAATGTTGAAATAGATTGTACCTTGACCTAAGCTTATTTTCATCTGACTGCATTTGTTTAGGGGACCAAGATATATGGAACTGTAGCTGACTGGTGGAGATAGAGCTGCTTGCTAATCTCAGCACTTGCAGTGGGATCTGCGTGGTGTCTAATTCCGTGTGCCCAGCCTTCAGGGTTCTTCACATCATGCCCTAACTCTCCTTGTCTCTGACTCCCACAGAGCGATCCACTGCCTCAGCCAAATGTCATAACTCTACCACACTTTTCACGTGACGGTGCTTTTAACAGTTCTGACTTGGCTTGTGTTGGTCCTTCCGCCTGCACGATCCTCTCATCTCCACTGATCTACATTCTACAAGTTCTGTAGTGCCCAGCTATTTCCCCTACTGCCATCATTTCTTATTCAGATGTAGACTCCTCTTGCTCTGTCTTCAAAACATATTTGTTTTTGTTAACTGAATTTACTCCTTTGTCTTTTACACTATAGCTTTGGTTCCACTGCTGGCAGAGATGATAAACTTGGTCACAGTTTTATGTTTATTTTAGTGGTGTGCCCATCCAGAAAGTCATTTTCTTGAGGACAAGGACTGTCACATGGAACTCTGCATAAACACAAGTAAATACACTGCCTGGTATTTAGCAGACACCCAATGAATTGTTGTTGAATTGAATCAAATAGCATTGTGTTTCTAATATTGCCATGATAAATAAAATTTGCTAAAGATATAATGCCCTGCTTATTAGTTCACACCTACTATGTACTAGTCCTTGAATGAATGCATTAAATATTGATTGAATGAATGAATGAAAGAAGAACAAAGTTCTTAGCCCTTTGCTCTAATACACTTTCTAGGGTGACTCTAAGAATGACTTGTGGACCCTTGCACTGGCCGTGCTTCTGAGTAGCAATTTTGCCTACAGTAGCATGGGCACCATCAAGCAGGTGGACGAAACCTCCAAGTTTTACTGAGATCACAGTTATGGCAACTGAGACTGTTTCCTTTTTCCTGGGACTCAGTCATCATGGTTGGAAAGGGGACACTAGGCAAAAGTTAATATTTATAAAAATTTTTATCAGATCTGAAAATTAACAGTGTAGAACTCTTCTCCTTCCTTAAGCTCAGTTCCTAGCTCTGTGACTCAATTAACACAGCCAATTAGGGCAAAACCTTCCTTGACACTTGATGAAGTAGGAGATTCCACCGAGTTTTTATATTTTTCCCCAGGTTTTGCTGGGACTCTCTGGATTTCACCCTGGAGATGAAAATAGATGGACACCCCATCAATGAAAATGAGTACCGGAAGAGGCTTTGAAGCTGCTTCCAGGTACCAGAGATAGCCTGGGTGGTGGCTGGTTTAGTAGTGGATAGGATCACGTGAGCACCATCACTCAGAACTTGACTTCAATCACAATTGACCCTGGACTGAGAACCGTGCTAATAGTGGTGATGGTTAAGTGGCAACTGGTGACTGATATTCTTGGGTTATTGCTTGTAAAACTCCTGTGCTGGATAAGCTCACTGAAGAAAATTGTACTAGTTAGGGTTTTCCAGAAAAACAGAATACACACATACACACACACACACATAGAGATATTATGTATAGGAATTATATATAATTATAAGAGTTATAAGAATTGGCTCATGCAATTATAAAGGCCAAGTAGTACCACAATCTGTCTGCAAGCTGGAGAACCAAGAAAGTCACTGGTGTTATTCAGTCTGAGTCTGAAGGCCTGAGACCAGGGATTGGATGATGTCCACCCACATTCATGAAAGTGGATCTTTTTACTCTATTGAATCAAACATTAATCCCTCCAGAAACCCCCTCACAGACGTACTCAGAAATAATGTTTTACCAGCTCTCTGGGTATCCCTTAGCTCTATCAACTTGACTCATACAATTAACAATCCCCAAATTTGAGAACCAATGTTGGGGCAAATGACTTTATACCAACTGACACCCTGAAAATAATTTTCCAGGTTACCGTCAGTGCTGTAACTCCCCAAGGCTCACATACATACGTTCCGAATTTGTGCTTCTCCTATTCTGTACTGCCAAAAAGAGCTCATCAGAGCAGGACTTAATACATATAGAATCTCAAGAAGTAAAATAACTTCACCTAAAAATACATTTTACAAAGCATATTTTGGTAGTGCCTGGACAGTTGCATTTTCCCGAGAAAGAATATATACACACCTAAATTTTCATCCCAAAATGACGTATCCTTGCAGAAGACTACCGAGCCCTTCACTTTACTTTCCCTAGGACCTAACTCTTCATTCTTAGAGCCTTATGCATTGGAGTATCATTTTGTTATTTACCGTAGTGCATTGTTGTATTTAGCACAGTGAGCAACTGATGGCACCTAAGAAGAATATTCATTTTTGTTTACTCATTCATTTATTCCAACAAAAACATTTATTAAACAGTTAAACACCAGATAAGTACCACAGAACGACTCTGTAAGGCACTGTCAAGTGTGATGAAATCTGATACAGATGAGAAGTGAGTTCCAAATTATATTTAGGTTGACCTTACTCTCCGGAGTTTTCTGTAAAGTGAATTCCCAAACACATTTATGGTTTCTATGTGTGTGTGTGTGTGTTTGTGTGTACACATAAGCTCTGATTTCTATATTTGTTCCACTCTTATCCACATAGTATTTTCTCAAGGAACATTGTATTCTTTCTGGCAGTACTGTATTACTTTATTTTAGGGCCCTTCATTTCAGCCATGGAGACAGTAGGATCATGAGGAATTATGACCATGTTTTCATTAATCTCTCATTCAATACACATTTAAGAAACCCTTAATTCACCAAGCTCCATACCAGTGCTAAGAGAGACAACCATGTGTTTCTTCTCTTCGGCTGCCTGTCTCTCCTTCTTCACTTGAAGTACTTCCTTGACTCTTGGCTGGTGCAGAAAATGATGTTCCTTCTCTTTGCTGGATTAGCACAATTTCATTTGCAATAACGTGACACTAGATTGGGTTAAAGGAAATTTAAAGGCATAGGAGCTGCAATGATGCAAATGTTCCCAGAAACAGTCTTGCATGAAAGCTGTCCATTCAATGACCACGATTTTGCCATGTCTGCAGGTAAAAAATCTCCAAATCCAGAATTCCCACATGCCCAGAGTGTATCAGGCAGTTCTTTCTAAAATGGAAGGTTTGTCCTTGACCAGCTAACAAGTGACCAAAATCTCTGATTCCATATCGATAAAATGCCAGAAGACATGCTGAATAGTAATTTCCTGGGGCATGTAAAATTTTTCTAGTCCTGTTTCTTCACCGATGCAAAAAAGACCAAGACCACAAAAGAAAGGGTCATTGTCACTGGGAACCATGAGTCACCCATGTCCTAAAGCTTGTCTCTGTGCTCAATATATCTGGTAAACCTTTGGTTATACTGTGGGTTCATCAGTATATGGTTTTCCCATAATGCTTTAAGATTTGACTCCCTAACTTCTTCAATATAAAGCCATACGGGAGGTTGGCTGGAATGGGATCTAAATTCTCCTCCCAGATTTATAAAGCTGGGGCATTAGGAGGAAACGTTTTCTTCAGGGTCAGCCCCATCTTGGGGGAGTGCTTTATGTGCTCCCCTGTTGTAGACACTGCTGTAGCTGGAATCAACTCCTTGGAATCCTACAAGCTAAACATACTGTCTAGCTCTGGGCCTTTGCACGCAATGCACAGACTTCTTCAAGAGACACTCTTGCTTCCCCCTCTGGTCCTCCTTGTTTGCCAGCCTCCATTCCTCTGTATGGTCTCCTACTTCCTGACTTCCTGAGACTGGGTGAGGGGACCCTCATCTCTGCAGCCATTGTGCCTTCCTGTGCCATTCCTATCAGCAAGTCCCATACAATCATAAAGTTGAAGGTTCCCTGTGCACGTCTGTCTCCCCTACTATCTCTTGATCTCAGGGATTTGGTCACTGTCATGTATCTTCAGTTCTCAGAGCAGAGCCAACCACGTACGCAGCTGGTGTGGGTTGCATCAGCACAGGAACAAACATGCAATGTACCATGTCCTCACTGTATTCCCTGCTCCCCCAGGTTTCTCAACATCCAGGACACACTTTGAGGAACTAGTGTAGAAGGGACTCACTGAGGCAGGAAGGCCATGCACCACAACCAAATCTGCTGTCTGTTCTTTCTGAGGAATGGAAACTCCATGTGCTTTGTGTCCTCTAAATTCTTTCCATGACAGTCACCAGGAATTACACTAGTGCCTTTGACTCACAGGGTCATTGTGAGTAAATAAATTACCCAAATCACGAAAACTCCTCATATTTTCACTGTAGTTTAAAAAATCAGTTCAGGGTGTTTGTGCTGAAATAAAATGATGCTTTTTCTATGAAAACCAACATCTCACTGAACATGACAGCTACCCGCAGGCTGACAGCGTGGTGGAATCTGAATATCGTCCGCTGAGCCACAGACAGTGGCTGTAAGTCCTCATTTCTTCTCTCCTTCTAAAGTAGGAGGCACAAAGCTCTGCACTCCCGAGGGAGGTGAGGTCATTTTCAGGCACCTTGTAGTTTCTCCAGCCAACACTGGAAGGTGAAGTCCTAGAGCTGAGCCTGTCCTGAAGTCCTTTGGTGCCTCCTGGAGAAATGCGCTGCAGGCTGCATGTCTGGATGCTCTGGGTAGGGATTGAGGGACAGGGAACAGCGCTGCATCCCCATCAGGCTCCCCAGTACCCGGGACCAGCGCACTGAACATGCAACAGTCAACACAAGACTGCTGGTGTGGAGTTAGAGCTACTTTTAGAGCAGGAGGGGATTTGGAGTGAGGCAAAGTTCAGAGAGGCTGAGTAAAGGAGGAGGCCCCCAATTTGACGTTCAAGCATAAGCTGTCATCTGTTGTCATGGGTTATATGCACCCCAATAAAGGGCTCTAGGAGAAAGTCTTCTCACATACTTCAAAACTAATACATAATCATTAAATTATTGCAGGAATAAAAATTGTATTTCAAGTAAGATTTCAACAATTGTTTTGGAAGCCAGGGTCACGATCACCCTTGTACATGGTGTAATACACTAAGTCGGCAGCTTGGCTCTTCGAGAATTCTTTCCCGACTTTCTCAGACTTAGTCTGCAGCTTGCCTCACGGATGCTGTGTTCTCACCTGTTAGCCTGGCCTCAAGTAGGCCTCAGACAGTGTACTTCTTAAGGAAACACTCAGGGAATAGTGGCAGCAAATTGTTAGAAATGCAAAGAAAATAGAAGAGGCCTCTCTCCAAGAATACAGGGAAGAACTTTAGAAAGCTCAGAGCTGAGTTACAAGTAAGAGTGTCAGGAGGACTCCTGCGGCCTCCTCAGTCTCAGATAAAATTCTGCCACAGTGTGAACCTTGAACTTGAGAAGAAGGTAAGAGGACTTCAGCCATCTCTCTGCAGCCCAGGGCGGCCCCTCTGTGTGAGGCTGAGCCCGACCCCAGGGAGGAGGCAGTGAGACGCTAAGGCAGAGGCAGCGTCTTCCCTCTGCGGCAGAAGCAGGGCCTCAGGCCCTAGTCCTGCACCAGGCTCGGTGGGCAGGAAGCACAGTCCTGTCCTCCTCTCCTGAGCTACCACATGCATTAACACGAATGGCTTCAGTATTTGTACCAAAGTGATGTATACGGACAAACGCCTTGTTGGTAATTCTGAAAACCATACTTCCTGTGCTAAGCCACCAACTTTTAACATGATGATTCCACATTAGGGCAATTCACATGCTCATTATTCACCAACAGGTTTAAATTGGAGGCAGCTTAACACACGCAGCACACTGTTTACTGGAAACATTTCAAAATAAATTACCACATGGATAACATACTGGTTTGTCTTCCTGTTGGACCACCAGGATGAAACAATGGATGCCACAGCTATAGAAAATGAGTCTGGTTTCTTTGCAAACCAAGAGGTCCAGTACAATCCCTCATTCCAAGCTGCCATTCCCACACGACCCACCTCAATGAAATAACTCTCCTGTGTGTCCAAAGGTGACCACTAATGTGTGATGGACTTTGTGTATTGTCATTGCTTATTAAATGTCTGTTTAGCAAACGAATGACCAAGGATTGTGGGACTCAGCACCTAGCAGAAAATACTTTTTGAATAAATAAATTTCTTTTTCAAAAGAGAAATTAGTTTCTTCTGGTGTATATTTTGTACTACGATAAAATAATTTTCAGTTATTGAAAACAATTTACAATACTCAGTGAAATATAAAAATAAAACATAATCTCTAATCCCATCAATTAGTAAGAAATAAGATTAATCTTGGAGTATATACTGCATGCGTCTAGGCTTTTCTATGCTAATTACTTTATACATTTTTCAAAATAAAATAATCTTATACCTACCATAAGTTGGATTCTTCTCAAGCAAACATACCCAAATTTATTACAAAGAATAACTTGAGTTTATTTGAGAAAGCGTTTGCAGATAGATTCAGCTGTTTCTTATTGTTGGTGAATGAAAATTTTTATCAGCAAAGAATGTCCTGTCCATAACAATGAAGAGAAAAAGAAAGACTGTTTCATTGTTGAGTTCACACAACTAAGGACATGCATGTAGGTAGACTGAAAGTGACCAGAAAGGCAGGGTGAAATTCCACACGTTTTCTATAAACAAGCAGGTAAGATCTGTTTGCACTGTTTTTAGCCTGCATGTGACATGTCTTTTGGATCAGTGGTATCCTGTTTTCCCATGAGGACTGAACAGCACAACTTACTGTGTCATCCTGAATGTTGTACCTTCTCATATAGAGTTCCCCCTATGCTCACTGGAAAATTGAGGTCACTATCATGTAGGTAATTTCCCTCATCTGACAGAAAAATAAAACTTTCATCCTCTCCCCAGGAAGGAATGGTTACATCCAAGACTGAAGCTAGGTTAAGCTCCCAAGGTGAAAAAGTTTCTGGGTGGAGCCCAAAAACTTTTAGACCTCTCTGGGTTGTAAAGTTGCCAGTGGTTTTCACAAGAAGATTCAATTGTTCTGGAACTGTTTTGGGGTTACCTGAAATAAACAACACATTCTACTATTCTGGAGAAGCAACAGATGATTTCTCAGCATGAACCGTATTTCAAATCAGCCCAGCCCTTCTTTCACTTTCAATCTCATGTATACTAACAGAAACTAAAGTTTCAGGTTTGCTTTGTCCTTAAATTGACAGCAGAATTTTAGATTCATGCAAAAGATAGGGATGAACTCTAAACCTTGTATTTTGCAAAATATTAATCAGAGTAAGTTAGGGACAGCAAGAAAAGAGACAGCAGGACTGGTGAGTCCTTGCCGGGTTTCTCTCAGATTAAAGTCGGTATAGTCCAAACTCAATGGTCACAATATTTTTCCAATAATAATCTACTGACTGATTATTTTAGAATCTAAGCCTATGTGCCTGAAAGTGTGTGTAAAAATCTTTTGTTTTTAATTCACATATGGTCAGTTTCACTGTGTCAGTTTCTGGTGTACAGCACAATGTCCCAGTCATACACGTACACATGTATTCATTTTCATATCCTTGTTCATTAAAGGTTATTACAAGGTATTGTATATAGTTCCCTGTGCTATACAGAAGAAATTGACTCTTTAAAATCTGTTTTTATACATAGTAGTTAATAGTTGCAATTCTCTAATTCCCAAATTTATCCCCTCCCACCCTGTGATAACCATAAGATTGTTTAGCTTGTTTGTGAGTTTATTTCTGTTTTGTAGATAAGTCCATTAGTGTCTTGTTTTTCTTTTTTTAAGATTCCACATAGGAGTGATATCATATGGTACTTTTCTTTCTCTTTCTGTCATATTTGACATAGAATGATATTCTCTGGGTCCATCCATGTTGTGGCAAATATTATTTTATTCATTTTTATGGCTGAGTAGTATTCCATTGTATAAATATACTACAACTGCTTTCTCCAGTCCTCTTTCAATGGATATTTGGGTTGCTGCCATGCCTTGGCTGTTGTATATAATGCTGCTATGAACATTGGGTGCCTGTATCTTTCCATGTGAGTATACCCTCCCTATATGGCCAAAAGTGTGATTGCTGGCTCATATGGAAAGTTTATTTTTAGTCCTTTGAGGAATCTCCATGTTGTTTTCCATAATGGCTGCACCAAACTACATTTCTACCAACAATGCAGGAGGTTTCCCTTGTCTTCACACCCTCTCCAGCATTTATCCTTTGTGGACTTTTGAATGATGACCATTCTAACTGGTGTGAGATGATACCTCATTTAATTTTGACTTGCACTTCTTTGATAATTAGCAACATTGAGCTGTTTTCATGTGCCTACTGGCCATTTGTATGTCTTCATTGAAGAATTGCTTGTTCAGGTCTTTTGCCTATTTTGGGTTTGGTTGTTTTTATGTTATTAAGTTGTATGAGATGTTTATATACTCTGGAAATTAAATGTTTGTCAGGTGCATCATTTGCAAATATTTTCTCCATTCTATAGGTTATCATTTTGTTTTGCTTATGGTTTCTTTTGCTGTGCAAAAGCCTAAAAGTTTAATTAGGTCCCCCTTGTTAATTTTTGCTTTTCTTTCTATTGCCTGTCTAGACTTCCCTAGGAGAACATCACTAAGATTTATGTTAGAGAATGCTTTGCCTGTGTTTTCTTCTAAGATGTTTACCGTGTCTCGCCTTATATTTGAGTTTTTAAGCCATTTTGAGTTTACGTTTTTGTACGGTGTGAGGGAGTGTACTAATTCGATTGATTTACATGCCGCTGTCCAGTTTTCCCAGCACCACGTGCCAAAGTGGCTGTCTTTTCTCCATTGTATACTCTTGCCTCCTTTGTTGAAGACCAATTGACTGTAGCTCTGTGGGTTTATTTCTGGGCTCTCTAATCTCTTTCATTGATCCGTGTGTCTGTTTTTGGGGCCAATAGCATACTGTTTTGATTTCTGTAGCTCTGTGGTATTCTCTGATGTCTAGGAGGATTATTCCTCCAGTTTCATTTTTCTTTGGTATTGCTTTGTTGATTCTGGGTCTTCTGTGATTCCATATGAATTTTAGAATTATCTGTTCTGGTTCTGTGAGAAATGTCATGAGTAATATGCTAGGGATCACACTAAATTTGTAGATTGCCTTGGGAAGTACGGCCATTTTAATAATATCGATTTATTACCACAAAAGCATGGGATACTTGTCCATTTCTTTAAGTCATCTTTAATTTCCTTAATCAGTGTTTTGTAGTTATCTGCTTATAAGTCTTTCTCCTCCTTGGTCAAATTTATTCCTAAGTATTTTATTGTTGTGGATGCGATTTGAGAAGGGATGTTTCTTTACTGTCTTTTTTCTTTTTTGATATTTCTTTGTTAGTGTAAAGAAATGCAACTAATTTCTGTATGTTAATCTTGTATCTGGCTACCTTGCTGAATTTTTATCAGCTCCAGTGGTTTTTTTGTTGAGCTTTTATATATACTATCATACCATCTGCATAGGATGAGAATTTTACTTCTTCTATTCTAATTTGGATCCCATTTAATTTTTTTTTCCTGCCTGACTGCTGTCTCTAGGACTTCCAAATGTATGTTGAATAGAAGTGGTAATAGTGGGCATCCTTGTCTTATTCCAAACTTTAGTAGGAAGGCCTTAAACTTTTCACCATTGATTATTATACTGAATGTAGGTTTGTCATAAATAGCTTTTATTATGTTGAGATATGTTCCTTCTATACCCATTTTGGTAAGAGTTTTTATCATAAATAGGTGTTGAATTTTATCAAATGCTTTTTCTGTATCTATTAAGATGATTATGTAATTTTTGACTTTTCTTTTGTGGATGTGGTGTATCACACTGAATGATCTGCATGTCTTGAACCATCCTTGTGACCCTGGGAATAATCCAAGTTGGTCATGTTATATGATCATTTTTATGTGTTGTGGATTCTGTTCAAATATTTTGTTGCATCTATGTTCATCAAGATATGGGCCTGTAATTTTCTTTTTTGGTAACGTCTTTGTCTGGTTGTGGCATCTGGGTGATGGTGCTTTCATAGAATGATTTTGGGGAGTATTTCCTCCTCTTCAGTCTTTTGGAAGAGTTGGAGAAGAATCAGTATAGTTCTTCCTTGTATGTTTGGTAAACTCCCCATCAGGTCCTGCAATTTTGTTTGCAGGGAGGCATTATTGCTAGTTCTATTTCACTTTTAGTGGTCAATCTGCTCAAGAGATCTATTCTTGATTCAGTTTTGGTGGAATTTATGTTTTCTAGAAACTTATCTGTTCTTCTGGGTTGTCCAATTTGTTTCTATATACTTGTTCACAGGAATTCTCTTATGGTTTTTTAAATTTCTGTGGTGTTGTTGTTGTAATTTATCCTTTTTCCAGTCTCTGTGTTCCTTTGTGTCTTCTCTATTTTCTTCTTGGTGAGCCTGGACAGAGGTTTATTGATTTTGTTTACTCTTACAAAAAAAAACAGCTCTTGGTTTGATTGATTTTTTTTCTATTGGTTTTTAATCTCTATTTTATTTATATCCTCTCTGATCTTTATTATTTCTTTCCTACTGCTCGATTTAGGTTGTTTGTTTGTTTTTCTAATTCTTTCAGCTGGAAGTTTAGGTTGTTTATTTGAGATTGCTCTTGTTTTTTGAGGAAAGCCTGTATTGCTATGAACTTCCCTGTTAGGACTGCTTTTGCTGCATCCTATAGATTTGTGTGGTTGGGTTTTCACTGTCAGTTGGCTCAAAGTTCTAAATTACTTCTTTCATTTCATCACTGACAAATTGGTTTTTTAGTAGCATGTTAGTTAGTCTTTGTACAGTCATTTATTTTCTCATTCATTTTTCTGTCATTGATTTCTAGATTCATTGTGGTCAGGGAAGATGCTTGAAATAATTTCTATCCTCTTAAATTTATTGAGGTTTCTTTTGTGCCTGAGTATGTGGTCCATCCTAGAGAATATACCAGGCACACTTGAAAAGAATGTATATTCTGTTTTGGGGGGAATGTAATGTCCTGAAAATATTAACCAAGTCCAGCTGTTCTGTTGTGTCACTTAATATCTCTGTTTCATTACTGATTTTCTGTCAGAAAGATCTGTCCAATGATGTTACTGAACTGTTAATGTCTCCTACTATTATTGTGTTCCCATTATTTCTTCCTTTATGTCTGTGAGTATTTGCTTTATATATTAAGGTGCTCCTATATTGGGTGCATGTATGTTAACAAGTGTAATAATCTCATGTTGTATTGCTCCTTTGACCATTATATTGCCTTTCTTTATCAGTCTTTATGGCCTTTGTTTGAAAGTTTATTTAGTCTGATATGAGTTTTCCTATTCCCACTTTCTGTCGTTTCTATTTCTATGGAGTATGTTTCCAATTTCTCATTTTCATTCTATGTGTGTCTTTTACCCTAAAGTGGGTCTTCTGTATGCAGCATATTGGAGGCTCCTGTTTTAGAATCCCATCTGCCACTTCATGTCTTTTGATTGGATTATTTAGTCCATTGACATTTATGGTTATTATTGATAAATGTGTGTTTATTGCCATTTTGAACTTTGTAGTCAACTCGATTTGATATTTCTTCTTCTTCCATTCTTTTCATTTTTGTGATTAATTTTCTTTTGTATTAGCTTGGATTCTTTTTGGCATTTGTGACTCTATTGATGCTTTTGATTTCTGATTACCTTGTTTTAAGTATGTTAACTCATTACTATGTTGGCTTTAGAATGATAGTCATATAGACTTTAACACATCCTAAAAAGAATAAAAAATAGAGGAAAAAATCTACATTTTCTTGCTCCTCTTATGATTTTGATGTCCTCTTTTCCAACTTCATGTTTATTGCATTACAACTCATTGTGGTTATTGCTTTTCCAATTTTTTTCTCATTTCTGTAGCTTCCTGCTTCTTTTCTATTTAGAGTAGGCGTTTCAGTATTTCTTTTAGGATAGGTTTAGTATTTCTGAATTCTTTTAGGTTTTACTTGTCTATGAAATTCTTTCTCTCTCCTTCTATTCTAAAGGATAGTCTTGCTAGATAAAGTATCATAGGTTACAGTCTTTCTCATTCAGGACTTTGAATATATCTTGCCACTCCCTTCTTGCCAGTAATGCCTGTGTATAGAAATCAGCTGAAAGCCTTATCGGAGTTCGTTTTAACTAAATTTTGTTTTTCTCTTGCAAACTTTAGAATCATTTCTTTATCTTTAAATTTGGCTTTTGTAATTATAATATGTTTTTGTGTAGGGCTGTTTGGGTTCTTGTTTGAAACCCTCTGTGCTTCTTGTTCTTGGATATCTGATTCCTTTTTTAGGTTTAGGAAGTATTCAGTCATGATTTCTTCAAATACATTCTCATAATTTCAGTAGATACAGAACTCTAATTTGATTCTGTTGTTTTTCCTTTCAACACTTTCAGTATTTCACTCCATTCCCTTCTTGTTTGAATACTTTAGAAACATTCTGCTGTAATTCTTAGCCTTGTGCCTCTGTGGGTAAGGTATTTTCTCCCTTGCTTCTTTCAAGTTTTTCTCTTTGTCTTTGATTTTCTACAATTTGAATATGATGTGCTTTTTAATTTGAGAAGTTTCTACTGACACATCTTCAAGCTCACTGAGTCCTTCCCAACCTGTTAGTCAACTGATAAACCCATCAAAGCCATTCTTCATTCTGTAAATATGTTTTTGTATTCTAGTATTTCTTTTTAATACTGAGAGTTTCCATCTCTCTCCTTATAGTACTCATTTGTTCTTTTCCTCTTTCCATTAGAGTTCTTAGCATATTAATCATACAATTTAAATTCCCTGTCTGACATTGCCAAAATTTCAGCATGTCTGAGTCTATTTCTGATTTTTCTCACTTGATTTTTCTCTTCAGACTACTTTTTCTTTTCTTTTCTTTTTTTTTTTTTTTTTTTTTGCCTTTTAGCATCCCTTGTAATTTTTTGTTGCAAGCTGGCATGATTTCATAGGTTAAAGAACTGAAGTAAATATGTGCTTAATGAGAACTTTTATGTCATCTATCTAGAAGTTAGGTTGTGTTTACTACTTATTGTTGTAGCTGTGGTGTCAAGAAGTAAAATTCCCTTACTGTTCTTGTTTTTGTCTCCCCGTTGTTTTTTGATTTCCTAGAGAACTTTTCTGCTACTCTCTGAATGGGTGTGTTTCCCCAAAATTCACATGCTGAAAATCTAATGCCCAGTGTGCTCAGTTTGGAGGTAGGGCCTATGGGAAGTGATTAGTTCATGAGTACAGAACAGTCATTGATCAGTTTAATGCCCTTATAAATGAGGCCCAAGAGAGCTCCCTTGCCCCCTTGTCTACATGAGGATAAAGCAAGAACTCGGTAGTCAGGAACCCAGAAGAGAGATTTCACCAGAAACCCACCTTGCTGAAACCCTGATCTCAGACTTCCAGCCGCCACACCTGTGAGAAATAAATGTCTATTGTTTACGTACTACCAGATGTGCGGGATTTTGTTATAATAGCCCAAATGGAGTAAGACATCTCAAATAGGGTCTGAGAC
This sequence comes from Camelus ferus, assembly GCF_009834535.1. Taxonomy (NCBI): domain Eukaryota; kingdom Metazoa; phylum Chordata; class Mammalia; order Artiodactyla; family Camelidae; genus Camelus; species Camelus ferus. Next base: position 67,900,936 of record NC_045708.1, read on the forward strand.
TTGCAGTTCTTCTAGCTGTGACCTCCTGTTAACATACAGGAGTCCTGTTGATGTAGTGGTGAGTTATGGGAGGGGAAGTATCCTATAGCCCTTTTGTTAAGTCTTAGTCTTTCAGTGAACCTGAGATGAGTTTTTCCTTAATGCAACATTGAAGCTTGGTGGGGATGGGGGAGAATAGAGTTGGATAGTTCTCTTCCCCCAGGTTGCTTTGGCTTTGATACAACCCAAGGCTGTTTGGCTCTGGCAAAATGCTTTCTGTTGAAGGAAGGCTTTATTAAGGAGAACAAAAAGCTCTGGGCATATTTCAAAATTGTTACATTTCTCCTCCCTTGCTGGAAACTTTCACAGATTTTTCTCCAGTTTTCACAGCGAGAACCCAATGGTTTTTCTCCTAGAATTAAAACTCAAGAAAGTATGGGGCACCCCCTTAGACCACCATCCCCCATGTTTTTAACTCACAGTTTAGTCCACACTAAGCCTACCTCAACTCAGCACTTCCAGTGAAAGTGTTCCCACCCCTGCTGGGGCCTGCCGTTGGTGAGCTATGATGCTCTGTCTGCCTACCTGTCTCTCCAGACTGGGGGACAGCAGTTAACTATGACCTCTATGCTCCCATGTATCTAGAAAGATTTGTTGATTTCCGTTTGTTCAGCTATTTTCCTGTGAGAATCATGACTTCCAAGTTTCTAAATGTCAGACCAAAAATTTTTTGCCTTTACATTCATAAGTGATAGAAGCTTTTTTCATGTATACTATTTTAGTGATATTTTGGAATTAAATGTTTCCAAGGCTCTAATAATGAATTGACTGATGCACCTTATTTTTTTGTGCTCTATGGAAGTTTGGCCAACACTGAAATTATTTTTTGAATGCAAAAATCACAGTTGAAATGGCCAAGTGACGAGCTAACTTATAAGAATCTTCACTGACTATGTGTCTTTAATACTGATTATGACTTTCTGGTTTGTATTTTGCCCTTGAATCAGTTGTGGTCATTTGTATTTTAAGGAATTTTTATCCAACTTTTAAGTTATTTACATAAAATTGTTCATTATAACTTAGTGTTTAATATTTTAGGATTTTAATGGAAAATACACACTTTTTCATGTCTGAAGTCTCATTTCATATATTGTCTGTGCTTCTGTTCTATTTATATTTGCTGAGAATACCAATCAAGTGCTTTTATTCCTTTGTGTAGACCTAAATTATCCCACTGTCATTTCCTTTTGCTTGAGGAACTTCTTTAGCAGTTCTTAAAGTGAAAGCCTGATGGCAATAAATTCTGTCAGCTTTGTTGTTTTTTTTTTTTTGGACATTTAAAAATTCATTTAATATTCTTGTAAGTGGTTAGCCCTTATAGTTTTACAGTACCTGACCCCTCCTAGCCACTGCTTCCATGTTTTACCTTTTTAAAAAAATTGAAGTATAGTTGATTTAAAAATTATATTCATTAAAAGTGTATACAGCATACTAATTCAGCATTTGGACAGACTACACTCTACTCAAAGCTATTATGATATAATGGCTATAACCTGTGCTGTGCAATGTCTCCTTGTTAGATGTCTGTTTTATACATTGTAGTGTGTGTCTTTTAATCGTGTATCCCTAATTTGCCCCCTGCCCTTCCTCTCCCCACTGGTAAACTAGTTTTTTCCTACATCTGTGAGTCTGTTTCTGTCTTGCATATATATTATTTGTATTATTTTTTACATTGTGCAGATAAATGATCACACAGATTTCTTGGTCTGACTTACTTCAGTAAGCATACTGTTCTCCAGGTCCACCCACATTGCCACAAATGGCAGAGTCTCAGTCTTTTATAGCACAAGTAATATTATTTATATCTATATTTACATGCACATTCACCACATCTCTATCATTCAGCTGATGATAGGGACTTGTGTTGCTTCCATATCTTGGCTATCGTAAATATGTTGCTATAAACACTGGGGAGCATGTGTCTTTTCAAATTTTTTTTTTTCACATACAAACACAGGAATGGGATTGCTGGATCATATGGTGGTTCTATTTTTAGTTTTGTGAGGAACCCCTATACTGTCTTCCATAGTGGCTACTCCAATTCACACCAAAGTACAAGGGTAAAGCTATACTTTAAAAGTCTTTATTTTGCATCCTCGTTAAAACATTTTTACTAAATAGCTAATTCTGTTGACATTTTTCATTCAGCTCGTTAGAAATGTTATCTACTTTCTCTTAGTTTTTATAATTTCTAGCAATGTTTGTTTCCAATCCTAATTTCTCTCACTCTATATGTATGTTTATTTTTTCACTAGATCCCTACGAGGTTTTTATACTTGGTTGTTACTGCTATCTGTGAGGTACATGGCCATATTTATCTTCTATTTGTTTTGCTTGGGGTTCAATGAGATTTTGATCTGATCTTTGTTTGCCTTTCACTACTTTTAGAAAATTCCTGCCATTTTCCCTTCAAATATGTTTTCTTCCTTCTTTACTTCTTCTATTTGGATTTTTCCAATTACCTACAGTAAACTTTTAGACCTTGTCCTGTGAGATGTTCTCAGCTACTGAACGCTCAGTTGCTTTTTTTTCTCTTTGTCTTTGATTTCCAAGTGGTTAAAAGGTATTGCTCTATCTCGGGTTCTCTGATTCTTTCCATCAATTTGCCTGCATTTTTAAGCTAATTCCACTAAAATAATCCTTAATCATTGATATTGTGCTTTACTTTTATAGGATTTTCTTTTAACTCTCTAAGTAGTGTCCATGTCTTCACAAAATTTCACATATGTTCCTGAGTGTTCGTCACCTTCTCACTAGATCCTTCAGCATAATAATAGGAATTTAAAATCTGTGCCCTATCTGCTTGTTCCAACATTTGATCTATCTCTGATTTTGGTTCTGTTCCTCATTTTATCTGATTATAATGGACTGTTATAACGTGTTTTGGTTTTGTTTTTCTGCTTGACTACATTTTAATTGTATACTTGGCATTGTAAAACAGTAGACATTGAGATAAGAATATTTATGTTTGAAATTTTCAGTTGTTGTGATTGTGGGGGCATTGACTGAGTGCAGCTGTGTCCACCTGGCTGGGCTTTGTTGTTGCTGTAGCTACATGAAGTACACAACAAGCCTCCCGTTCCTCCAGGGACTCCGCCATGGCATTGATCTCAGAGGGAGGTCTGAGGATTTGCTAATGGTTAGAAAATTTAAGTGGCTTCTCAAAGGACATTTGGGCCCTTTGGAATTCAGTTTATCCTCCTACCTGGTGACCTAAACTGTCGTGGATTTTTAAAAGCATGATTTTATAGATTCTTTGGTTCTTTGTTGTTTTTCAGACTGTGACAATATACTTGAGGCATTTTGGAATCTCAGAAATTTGGAACACGGTCTCATTTCTTTTGAGTAGTTAGTCTAGCTTTGTCAAATTCACAAAGTACCAACATTTTGAACGCTTTTATCCTCTTACTGTAGATTGGTTTTCTATTTCATTAAGTATGCTTTCATTTTTATTTTGGTTTATTCTACTTTTCTGTTTTGTATCATGTGTAGAGATTGACATTTAGCTTGTTTTCAACTTTAATTCTTTACTAGCATGTGGCTCTGAGGTCATGAATTTCACTGAAATTAGTGATTTGGCTGCATCCTGAAAGTTTGATGTATAGCATTATCAGTATTGTTCATGTTAAAATATTTTAAAATTTTCAAAATAAAATTTTCTTTGACCTATAGGTTATTCTATATGCATATACGAATTTCTAGTTACATTTTTGTCAGCATTCTTTAACATTGTCTTATGGTAAATTCGTATACTCAGCTTGACTTTAATTATTGAAGTTGAAAAAGTATGTTTTCTACAGTGTTTGATCACAGTTATCAATATATGAAATCTCTATTTGTTCAGTTTTGCTCATTCTCCTCTACAAATGTCCAACCTCACTATTGACTTTGTGTGTTTGCTCTAATGAGCAATCACAGAAGTGGGGTAAGTTTGCTTTTAAAATTGTAGTCTTAACTATTCTTTTAGTTCTGCCCATTTCCTCTTAATTTATTGGAGACTACATTATAAAGTACATACAAATATAATAATATTATGTCTTTCTGGTAATCTGGAAATTCATCAATTTTCTATATGACTATAGACAGCCTTTTTTTTCCTCTTAAAGTCTACTTTTATAGGCTGCTATATATTCCATGCACAGACTATCATTTCTGTTTTCATGGAACACTTGTAAACACTTCTGTTTTTATAGGATACTAAATTTTTTGATTTCTATAGTACTTTGCTTATTATTTGTGTAATGTATCAAATCCCCTTTCTTTACGTGTGACTTTTCCATAGCATTAAATTTTGATGTTTCTCAAGAAAACATATGGTTTAGTTGACATTACATACATACTATGCATTAATCCTCTTGAATTAATTTCACTTTTATTTACTCTATATTGCTTATATGCTTTTGTATGTTATATAGTTTCACACTTTCCTCCCGCTTGACCTATTATGAGTTTATCTTTCTCTCTTCTGTTTTCTTTCAGAGAGACTGAATATATTTAATTCCTCCATTTGTCTTCTGTTTCTTTAGAAGATGTGAATTGACTCTGTTGCTTAGCTCAGAATTAAAACATGCATTCCTAACACATCATGATTTAAAACAAACAATGGCTTTATTCTGCTTTTAGGAAAACAAGGTCTGGGAAGGTACATGTATACCTTGGGACTTACGTGTTATTATTATAGCAAAAATATTCCTCCCTGCCCCCATCATGTGACAGTAATCCTACCTCTTCATGATGATCACAGTCAATTATCATGACAACTCCAAGGATGCTGAATCATTCCTGTGCCTGCTCTATTGGCACAAGATGCCCAGAGAGAACAGGCAGCAGCATGGCTGTAGCTTACTGGCCCCTTAGTCCGTCCCCTGGTGGAAACATTCTCTCTCTAGGAACCAGGATCTCTGGAACCACAAGCCAAGGTTTTCAAGTTCAGGAAGTATAAATTCCCTTAGAGAAGTCACCACGAGTGATACTGAGTGGGACTACTAGTCATTCTGCCATTGGCCTCCAATCCCATGTATTATGCCTACTGGGTGCACAGAACCCTATCAGGACTATGGGTTTAAGTTATTTACCTTATCCACAACAATGGTACCCCATCCTCACAGAAGTCATGGTCAAACTGACCTCTCAGTTGCCTCTATAACAATGTGTTTCACAGCTCTGCTGGGCAAACAAATGTTGAACTGTATGATTTGTGGTAGAACCAGTGGAATGCATGTCCCACAACTGTGGGCTCATTCTGTGTTGTGGAAGTGGCCAAACTCATCCCTAAGAATTGGGGAAAAAGCTCATCTTGGGAGGGATATGTTGACATACTGCTATGGTCTTTACCAGCACAGACAGCAAGCTAACTGAAAAGCCATAGTTTTAAAGAGAAATGTATATGTTTTCCTCCAAATTTGGCTGCTTTATCAAGTAGGACTTTCCTTGGTTTCTTATCATTATCAGGTACTGGACAGACCCAAAGGGCACAAAATAGCAGAATTCAGCTGAGTATATGGAAGTGTTGGGAATACTTTGAAGGAGAGGAAGTTTGTGCCTAAACAGGGTAGATCCTTGTCAGGTCATGGCTGCAATTTCTGCTCCCTTCACCAAGCAAGAACCAAGACAAAACAGAGAGGTTGACTGACAGACAGCTACACCACCTCTCAGGCAGGAATTAGGTGAGCTGGTCATGTAGTTTAAGATTTGCATTATACACCTATAATTGTACTATTACTGTTAGGCTCCCATATTGTTAAAAACTAGTGGAGGTGAGTGAGAAGTTAAACACCCCCCCC
>NC_045708.1:67906857-67929741 GCF_009834535.1 Camelus ferus
GGGGGGGGTGTTTAACTTCTCACTCACCTCCACTAGTTTTTAACAATATGGGAGCCTAACAGTAATAGTACAATTATAGGTGTATAATGCAAATCTTAAACTACATGACCAGCTCACCTAATTCCTGCCTGAGAGGTGGTGTAGCTGTCTGTCAGTCAACCTCTCTGTTTTGTCTTGGTTCTTGCTTGGTGAAGGGAGCAGAAATTGCAGCCATGACCTGACAAGGATCTACCCTGTTTAGGCACAAACTTCCTCTCCTTCAAAGTATTCCCAACACTTCCATATACTCAGCTGAATTCTGCTATTTTGTGCCCTTTGGGTCTGTCCAGTACCTGATAATGATAAGAAAACCAAGGAAAGTCCTACTTGATAAAGCAGCCAAATTTGGAGGAAAACATATACATTTCTCTTTAAAACTATGGCTTTTCAGTTAGCTTGCTGTCTGTGCTGGTAAAGACCATAGCAGTATGTCAACATATCCCTCCCAAGATGAGCTTTTTCCCCAATTCTTAGGGATGAGTTTGGCCACTTCCACAACACAGAATGAGCCCACAGTTGTGGGACATGCATTCCACTGGTTCTACCACAAATCATACAGTTCAACATTTGTTTGCCCAGCAGAGCTGTGAAACACATTGTTATAGAGGCAACTGAGAGGTCAGTTTGACCATGACTTCTGTGAGGATGGGGTACCATTGTTGTGGATAAGGTAAATAACTTAAACCCATAGTCCTGATAGGGTTCTGTGCACCCAGTAGGCATAATACATGGGATTGGAGGCCAATGGCAGAATGACTAGTAGTCCCACTCAGTATCACTCGTGGTGACTTCTCTAAGGGAATTTATACTTCCTGAACTTGAAAACCTTGGCTTGTGGTTCCAGAGATCCTGGTTCCTAGAGAGAGAATGTTTCCACCAGGGGACGGACTAAGGGGCCAGTAAGCTACAGCCATGCTGCTGCCTGTTCTCTCTGGGCATCTTGTGCCAATAGAGCAGGCACAGGAATGATTCAGCATCCTTGGAGTTGTCATGATAATTGACTGTGATCATCATGAAGAGGTAGGATTACTGTCACATGATGGGGGCAGGGAGGAATATTTTTGCTATAATAATAACACGTAAGTCCCAAGGTATACATGTACCTTCCCAGACCTTGTTTTCCTAAAAGCAGAATAAAGCCATTGTTTGTTTTAAATCATGATGTGTTAGGAATGCATGTTTTAATTCTGAGCTAAGCAACAGAGTCAATTCACATCTTCTAAAGAAACAGAAGACAAATGGAGGAATTAAATATATTCAGTCTCTCTGAAAGAAAACAGAAGAGAGAAAGATAAACTCATAATAGGTCAAGCGGGAGGAAAGTGTGAAACTATATAACATACAAAAGCATATAAGCAATATAGAGTAAATAAAAGTGAAATTAATTCAAGAGGATTAATGCATAGTATGTATGTAATGTCAACTAAACCATATGTTTTCTTGAGAAACATCAAAATTTAATGCTATGGAAAAGTCACACGTAAAGAAAGGGGATTTGATACATTACACAAATAATAAGCAAAGTACTATAGAAATCAAAAAATTTAGTATCCTATAAAAACAGAAGTGTTTACAAGTGTTCCATGAAAACAGAAATGATAGTCTGTGCATGGAATATATAGCAGCCTATAAAAGTAGACTTTAAGAGGAAAAAAAAGGCTGTCTATAGTCATATAGAAAATTGATGAATTTCCAGATTACCAGAAAGACATAATATTATTATATTTGTATGTACTTTATAATGTAGTCTCCAATAAATTAAGAGGAAATGGGCAGAACTAAAAGAATAGTTAAGACTACAATTTTAAAAGCAAACTTACCCCACTTCTGTGATTGCTCATTAGAGCAAACACACAAAGTCAATAGTGAGGTTGGACATTTGTAGAGGAGAATGAGCAAAACTGAACAAATAGAGATTTCATATATTGATAACTGTGATCAAACACTGTAGAAAACATACTTTTTCAACTTCAATAATTAAAGTCAAGCTGAGTATACGAATTTACCATAAGACAATGTTAAAGAATGCTGACAAAAATGTAACTAGAAATTCGTATATGCATATAGAATAACCTATAGGTCAAAGAAAATTTTATTTTGAAAATTTTAAAATATTTTAACATGAACAATACTGATAATGCTATACATCAAACTTTCAGGATGCAGCCAAATCACTAATTTCAGTGAAATTCATGACCTCAGAGCCACATGCTAGTAAAGAATTAAAGTTGAAAACAAGCTAAATGTCAATCTCTACACATGATACAAAACAGAAAAGTAGAATAAACCAAAATAAAAATGAAAGCATACTTAATGAAATAGAAAACCAATCTACAGTAAGAGGATAAAAGCGTTCAAAATGTTGGTACTTTGTGAATTTGACAAAGCTAGACTAACTACTCAAAAGAAATGAGACCGTGTTCCAAATTTCTGAGATTCCAAAATGCCTCAAGTATATTGTCACAGTCTGAAAAACAACAAAGAACCAAAGAATCTATAAAATCATGCTTTTAAAAATCCACGACAGTTTAGGTCACCAGGTAGGAGGATAAACTGAATTCCAAAGGGCCCAAATGTCCTTTGAGAAGCCACTTAAATTTTCTAACCATTAGCAAATCCTCAGACCTCCCTCTGAGATCAATGCCATGGCGGAGTCCCTGGAGGAACGGGAGGCTTGTTGTGTACTTCATGTAGCTACAGCAACAACAAAGCCCAGCCAGGTGGACACAGCTGCACTCAGTCAATGCCCCCACAATCACAACAACTGAAAATTTCAAACATAAAGATTCTTATCTCAATGTCTACTGTTTTACAATGCCAAGTATACAATTAAAATGTAGTCAAGCAGAAAAACAAAACCAAAACACGTTATAACAGTCCATTATAATCAGATAAAATGAGGAACAGAACCAAAATCAGAGATAGATCAAATGTTGGAACAAGCAGATAGGGCACAGATTTTAAATTCCTATTATTATGCTGAAGGATCTAGTGAGAAGGTGACGAACACTCAGGAACATATGTGAAATTTTGTGAAGACATGGACACTACTTAGAGAGTTAAAAGAAAATCCTATAAAAGTAAAGCACAATATCAATGATTAAGGATTATTTTAGTGGAATTAGCTTAAAAATGCAGGCAAATTGATGGAAAGAATCAGAGAACCCGAGATAGAGCAATACCTTTTAACCACTTGGAAATCAAAGACAAAGAGAAAAAAAAGCAACTGAGCGTTCAGTAGCTGAGAACATCTCACAGGACAAGGTCTAAAAGTTTACTGTAGGTAATTGGAAAAATCCAAATAGAAGAAGTAAAGAAGGAAGAAAACATATTTGAAGGGAAAATGGCAGGAATTTTCTAAAAGTAGTGAAAGGCAAACAAAGATCAGATCAAAATCTCATTGAACCCCAAGCAAAACAAATAGAAGATAAATATGGCCATGTACCTCACAGATAGCAGTAACAACCAAGTATAAAAACCTCGTAGGGATCTAGTGAAAAAATAAACATACATATAGAGTGAGAGAAATTAGGATTGGAAACAAACATTGCTAGAAATTATAAAAACTAAGAGAAAGTAGATAACATTTCTAACGAGCTGAATGAAAAATGTCAACAGAATTAGCTATTTAGTAAAAATGTTTTAACGAGGATGCAAAATAAAGACTTTTAAAGTATAGCTTTACCCTTGTACTTTGGTGTGAATTGGAGTAGCCACTATGGAAGACAGTATAGGGGTTCCTCACAAAACTAAAAATAGAACCACCATATGATCCAGCAATCCCATTCCTGTGTTTGTATGTGAAAAAAAAAAATTTGAAAAGACACATGCTCCCCAGTGTTTATAGCAACATATTTACGATAGCCAAGATATGGAAGCAACACAAGTCCCTATCATCAGCTGAATGATAGAGATGTGGTGAATGTGCATGTAAATATAGATATAAATAATATTACTTGTGCTATAAAAGACTGAGACTCTGCCATTTGTGGCAATGTGGGTGGACCTGGAGAACAGTATGCTTACTGAAGTAAGTCAGACCAAGAAATCTGTGTGATCATTTATCTGCACAATGTAAAAAATAATACAAATAATATATATGCAAGACAGAAACAGACTCACAGATGTAGGAAAAAACTAGTTTACCAGTGGGGAGAGGAAGGGCAGGGGGCAAATTAGGGATACACGATTAAAAGACACACACTACAATGTATAAAACAGACATCTAACAAGGAGACATTGCACAGCACAGGTTATAGCCATTATATCATAATAGCTTTGAGTAGAGTGTAGTCTGTCCAAATGCTGAATTAGTATGCTGTATACACTTTTAATGAATATAATTTTTAAATCAACTATACTTCAATTTTTTTAAAAAGGTAAAACATGGAAGCAGTGGCTAGGAGGGGTCAGGTACTGTAAAACTATAAGGGCTAACCACTTACAAGAATATTAAATGAATTTTTAAATGTCCAAAAAAAAAAAAACAACAAAGCTGACAGAATTTATTGCCATCAGGCTTTCACTTTAAGAACTGCTAAAGAAGTTCCTCAAGCAAAAGGAAATGACAGTGGGATAATTTAGGTCTACACAAAGGAATAAAAGCACTTGATTGGTATTCTCAGCAAATATAAATAGAACAGAAGCACAGACAATATATGAAATGAGACTTCAGACATGAAAAAGTGTGTATTTTCCATTAAAATCCTAAAATATTAAACACTAAGTTATAATGAACAATTTTATGTAAATAACTTAAAAGTTGGATAAAAATTCCTTAAAATACAAATGACCACAACTGATTCAAGGGCAAAATACAAACCAGAAAGTCATAATCAGTATTAAAGACACATAGTCAGTGAAGATTCTTATAAGTTAGCTCGTCACTTGGCCATTTCAACTGTGATTTTTGCATTCAAAAAATAATTTCAGTGTTGGCCAAACTTCCATAGAGCACAAAAAAATAAGGTGCATCAGTCAATTCATTATTAGAGCCTTGGAAACATTTAATTCCAAAATATCACTAAAATAGTATACATGAAAAAAGCTTCTATCACTTATGAATGTAAAGGCAAAAAATTTTTGGTCTGACATTTAGAAACTTGGAAGTCATGATTCTCACAGGAAAATAGCTGAACAAACGGAAATCAACAAATCTTTCTAGATACATGGGAGCATAGAGGTCATAGTTAACTGCTGTCCCCCAGTCTGGAGAGACAGGTAGGCAGACAGAGCATCATAGCTCACCAACGGCAGGCCCCAGCAGGGGTGGGAACACTTTCACTGGAAGTGCTGAGTTGAGGTAGGCTTAGTGTGGACTAAACTGTGAGTTAAAAACATGGGGGATGGTGGTCTAAGGGGGTGCCCCATACTTTCTTGAGTTTTAATTCTAGGAGAAAAACCATTGGGTTCTCGCTGTGAAAACTGGAGAAAAATCTGTGAAAGTTTCCAGCAAGGGAGGAGAAATGTAACAATTTTGAAATATGCCCAGAGCTTTTTGTTCTCCTTAATAAAGCCTTCCTTCAACAGAAAGCATTTTGCCAGAGCCAAACAGCCTTGGGTTGTATCAAAGCCAAAGCAACCTGGGGGAAGAGAACTATCCAACTCTATTCTCCCCCATCCCCACCAAGCTTCAATGTTGCATTAAGGAAAAACTCATCTCAGGTTCACTGAAAGACTAAGACTTAACAAAAGGGCTATAGGATACTTCCCCTCCCATAACTCACCACTACATCAACAGGACTCCTGTATGTTAACAGGAGGTCACAGCTAGAAGAACTGCAAGTCTCAGACCCTATTTGAGATGTCTTACTCCATTTGGGCTATTATAACAAAATCCCGCACATCTGGTAGTACGTAAACAATAGACATTTATTTCTCACAGGTGTGGCGGCTGGAAGTCTGAGATCAGGGTTTCAGCAAGGTGGGTTTCTGGTGAAATCTCTCTTCTGGGTTCCTGACTACCGAGTTCTTGCTTTATCCTCATGTAGACAAGGGGGCAAGGGAGCTCTCTTGGGCCTCATTTATAAGGGCATTAAACTGATCAATGACTGTTCTGTACTCATGAACTAATCACTTCCCATAGGCCCTACCTCCAAACTGAGCACACTGGGCATTAGATTTTCAGCATGTGAATTTTGGGGAAACACACCCATTCAGAGAGTAGCAGAAAAGTTCTCTAGGAAATCAAAAAACAACGGGGAGACAAAAACAAGAACAGTAAGGGAATTTTACTTCTTGACACCACAGCTACAACAATAAGTAGTAAACACAACCTAACTTCTAGATAGATGACATAAAAGTTCTCATTAAGCACATATTTACTTCAGTTCTTTAACCTATGAAATCATGCCAGCTTGCAACAAAAAATTACAAGGGATGCTAAAAGGCAAAAAAAAAAAAAAAAAAAAAGAAAAGAAAAGAAAAAGTAGTCTGAAGAGAAAAATCAAGTGAGAAAAATCAGAAATAGACTCAGACATGCTGAAATTTTGGCAATGTCAGACAGGGAATTTAAATTGTATGATTAATATGCTAAGAACTCTAATGGAAAGAGGAAAAGAACAAATGAGTACTATAAGGAGAGAGATGGAAACTCTCAGTATTAAAAAGAAATACTAGAATACAAAAACATATTTACAGAATGAAGAATGGCTTTGATGGGTTTATCAGTTGACTAACAGGTTGGGAAGGACTCAGTGAGCTTGAAGATGTGTCAGTAGAAACTTCTCAAATTAAAAAGCACATCATATTCAAATTGTAGAAAATCAAAGACAAAGAGAAAAACTTGAAAGAAGCAAGGGAGAAAATACCTTACCCACAGAGGCACAAGGCTAAGAATTACAGCAGAATGTTTCTAAAGTATTCAAACAAGAAGGGAATGGAGTGAAATACTGAAAGTGTTGAAAGGAAAAACAACAGAATCAAATTAGAGTTCTGTATCTACTGAAATTATGAGAATGTATTTGAAGAAATCATGACTGAATACTTCCTAAACCTAAAAAAGGAATCAGATATCCAAGAACAAGAAGCACAGAGGGTTTCAAACAAGAACCCAAACAGCCCTACACAAAAACATATTATAATTACAAAAGCCAAATTTAAAGATAAAGAAATGATTCTAAAGTTTGCAAGAGAAAAACAAAATTTAGTTAAAACGAACTCCGATAAGGCTTTCAGCTGATTTCTATACACAGGCATTACTGGCAAGAAGGGAGTGGCAAGATATATTCAAAGTCCTGAATGAGAAAGACTGTAACCTATGATACTTTATCTAGCAAGACTATCCTTTAGAATAGAAGGAGAGAGAAAGAATTTCATAGACAAGTAAAACCTAAAAGAATTCAGAAATACTAAACCTATCCTAAAAGAAATACTGAAACGCCTACTCTAAATAGAAAAGAAGCAGGAAGCTACAGAAATGAGAAAAAAATTGGAAAAGCAATAACCACAATGAGTTGTAATGCAATAAACATGAAGTTGGAAAAGAGGACATCAAAATCATAAGAGGAGCAAGAAAATGTAGATTTTTTCCTCTATTTTTTATTCTTTTTAGGATGTGTTAAAGTCTATATGACTATCATTCTAAAGCCAACATAGTAATGAGTTAACATACTTAAAACAAGGTAATCAGAAATCAAAAGCATCAATAGAGTCACAAATGCCAAAAAGAATCCAAGCTAATACAAAAGAAAATTAATCACAAAAATGAAAAGAATGGAAGAAGAAGAAATATCAAATCGAGTTGACTACAAAGTTCAAAATGGCAATAAACACACATTTATCAATAATAACCATAAATGTCAATGGACTAAATAATCCAATCAAAAGACATGAAGTGGCAGATGGGATTCTAAAACAGGAGCCTCCAATATGCTGCATACAGAAGACCCACTTTAGGGTAAAAGACACACATAGAATGAAAATGAGAAATTGGAAACATACTCCATAGAAATAGAAACGACAGAAAGTGGGAATAGGAAAACTCATATCAGACTAAATAAACTTTCAAACAAAGGCCATAAAGACTGATAAAGAAAGGCAATATAATGGTCAAAGGAGCAATACAACATGAGATTATTACACTTGTTAACATACATGCACCCAATATAGGAGCACCTTAATATATAAAGCAAATACTCACAGACATAAAGGAAGAAATAATGGGAACACAATAATAGTAGGAGACATTAACAGTTCAGTAACATCATTGGACAGATCTTTCTGACAGAAAATCAGTAATGAAACAGAGATATTAAGTGACACAACAGAACAGCTGGACTTGGTTAATATTTTCAGGACATTACATTCCCCCCAAAACAGAATATACATTCTTTTCAAGTGTGCCTGGTATATTCTCTAGGATGGACCACATACTCAGGCACAAAAGAAACCTCAATAAATTTAAGAGGATAGAAATTATTTCAAGCATCTTCCCTGACCACAATGAATCTAGAAATCAATGACAGAAAAATGAATGAGAAAATAAATGACTGTACAAAGACTAACTAACATGCTACTAAAAAACCAATTTGTCAGTGATGAAATCAAAGAAGTAAATTTAGAACTTTGAGACAACTGACAGTGAAAACCCAACCACACAAAATCTATGGTGCAGCAAAAGCAGTCCTAACAGGGAAGTTCATAGCAATACAGGCTTTCCTCAAAAAACAAGAGCAATCTCAAATAAACAACCTAAACTTCCAGCTGAAAGAATTAGAAAAACAAACAAACAAACCTAAATCCAGCAGTAGGAAAGAAATAATAAAGATCAGAGAGGATATAAATAAAATAGAGATTAAAAACCAATAGAAAAAAATCAATCAAACCAAGAGCTGTTTTTTTTGTAAGAGTAAACAAAATCAATAAACTTCTGGCTGGCTCACCAAGAAGAAAATAGAGAAGACACAAAGGAACAACATAAGACTGGAAAAAGGAATTACAAACAACACCACAGAAATTTAAAAAACCATAAGAGAATTCTGTGAACAAGTATATAGAAAAAATTGGACAACCTAGAAGAAACAGATAAGTTTCTAGAAACATAAATTCCACCAAAACTGAATCAAGAATAGATCTCTTGAGCAGATTGACCACTAAAAGTGAAATAGAACTAGCAATAAATGCCTCCCTGCAAACAAAATTGCAGGACCTGATGGGGAGTTTACCAAACATACAAGGAAGAACTATACTGATTCTTCTCCAACTTTCCAAAAGACTGAAGAGGAGGAAATACTCCCTAAAATCATTCTATGAAAGCACCATCACCCAGATGCCACATCCAGACAAAGACATTACCAAAAAAGAAAATTACAGGCCCATATCTTTCATGAACATAGATGCAACAAAATATTTGAAAAGAATCCAACAACACATAAAAATGATCATATAACATGACCAACTTGGATTTTCCCAGGGTCACAAGGATGGTTCAAGACATGCAGATCATTCAGTGTGATACACCATATCCACAAAAGAAAAGTCAAAAATTACACGATCATCTTAATAGATACAGAAAAAGCATTTGATAAAATTCAACACCTATTATGATAAAAAACTCTTACCAAAATGGGTATAGAAGGAACATATCTCAACATAATAAAGCTATTTATGACAAACCTACATTCAGTATAATAATCAATGGTGAAAAGTTGAAGGCCTTCCTACTAAAGTTTGGAATAAGACAAGGATGCCCACTATTACCACTTCTATTCAACATACATTTGGAAGTCCTAGAGACAGCAGTCAGGCAGGAAAAAAAAATTAAATGGGATCCAAATTAGAATAGAAGAAGTAAAATTCTCATCCTATGCAGATGGTATGATAGTATATATAAAGCTCAACAAAAAAAACCACTGGAGCTGATAAAATTCAGCAAGGTAGCCAGATACAAGATTAACATACAGGAAATTAGTTGCATGTCTTTACACTAACAAAGAAATATCAAAAAGAAAAAGACAGTAAAGAAACATCCCTTCTCAATCGCATCCACAACAGTAAAATACTTAGGAATAAATTTGACCAAGGAGGAAAAAAGACTTATAAGCAGATAACTACAAAAACACTGATTAAGGAAATTAAAGATGACTTAAAGAAATGGACTAAGTATCCCATGCTTTTGTGGTAATAAATCGATATTATTAAAATGGCCGTACTTCCCAAGGCAATCTACAAATTTAGTGTGATCCCTAGCATATTACTCATGACATTTCTCACAGAACCAGAACAGATAATTCTAAAATTCATATGGAATCACAGAAGACCCAGAATCAACAAAGCAATACCAAAGAAAAATGAAACTGGAGGAATAATCCTCCTAGACATCAGAGAATACCACAGAGCTACAGAAATCAAAACAGTATGCTATTGGCCCCAAAACCAGGACACACGGATCAATGAAAGAGATTAGAGAGCCCAGAAATAAACCCACAGAGCTACAGTCAATTGGTCTTCAACAAAGGAGGCAAGAGTATACAATGGAGAAAAGACAAGCCACTTTGGCACGTGGTGTCTGGGAAAACTGGACAGCGGCATGTAAATCAATCGAATTAGTACACTCCCTCACACCGTACAAAAACGTAAACTCAAAATGGCTTAAAAACTCAAATATAAGGCGAGACACGGTAAACATCTTAGAAGAAAACACAGGCAAAGCATTCTCTAACATAAATCTTAGTGATGTTCTCCTAGGGAAGTCTAGACAGGCAATAGAAAGAAAAAGCAAAAATTAACAAGGGGGACCTAATTAAAACTTTTAGGCTTTTGCACAGCAAAAGAAACCATAAGCAAACAAAATGATAACCTATAGAATGGAGAAAATATTTGCAAATGATGCACCTGACAAACATTTAATTTCCAGAGTATATAAACATCTCATACAACTTAATAACATAAAAACAACCAAACCCAAATAGGCAAAGACCTGAACAAGCAATTCTTCAATGAAGACATACAAATGGCCAGTAGGCACATGAAAACAGCTCAATGTTGCTAATTATCAAAGAAGTGCAAGTCAAAATTAAATGAGGTATCATCTCACACCAGTTAGAATGGTCATCATTCAAAAGTCCACAAAGGATAAATGCTGGAGAGGGTGTGAAGACAAGGGAAACCTCCTACATTGTTGGTAGAAATGTAGTTTGGTGCAGCCATTATGGAAACAACATGGAGATTCCTCAAAGGACTAAAAATAAACTTTCCATATGAGCCAGCAATCACACTTTTGGCCATATAGGGAGGGTATACTCACATGGAAAGATACAGGCACCCAATGTTCATAGCAGCATTATATACAACAGCCAAGGCATGGCAGCAACCCAAATATCCATTGAAAGAGGACTGGAGAAAGCAGTTGTAGTATATTTATACAATGGAATACTACTCAGCCATAAAAATGAATAAAATAATATTTGCCACAACATGGATGGACCAGAGAATATCATTCTATGTCAAATATGACAGAAAGAGAAGAAAAGTACCATATGATATCACTCCTATGTGGAATCTTAAAAAAAGAAAAAAAGACACTAATGGACTTATCTACAAAACAGAAATAAACTCACAAACAAGCTAAACAATCTTATGGTTATCACAGGGTGGGAGGGGATAAATTTGGGAATTAGAGAATTGCAACTATTAACTACTATGTATAAAAACAGATTTTAAAGAGTCAATTTCTTCTGTATAGCACAGGGAACTATATACAATACCTTGTAATAACCTTTAATGAACAAGGATATGAAAATGAATACATGTGTACTGTGTATGACTGGGACATTGTGCTGTACACCAGAAACTGACACAGTGAAACTGACCATATGTGAATTAAAAACAAAAGATTTTTACACACACTTTCAGGCACATAGGCTTAGATTCTAAAATAATCAGTCAGTAGATTATTATTGGAAAAATATTGTGACCATTGAGTTTGGACTATACCGACTTTAATCTGAGAGAAACCCGGCAAGGACTCACCAGTCCTGCTGTCTCTTTTCTTGCTGTCCCTAACTTACTCTGATTAATATTTTGCAAAATACAAGGTTTAGAGTTCATCCCTATCTTTTGCATGAATCTAAAATTCTGCTGTCAATTTAAGGACAAAGCAAACCTGAAACTTTAGTTTCTGTTAGTATACATGAGATTGAAAGTGAAAGAAGGGCTGGGCTGATTTGAAATACGGTTCATGCTGAGAAATCATCTGTTGCTTCTCCAGAATAGTAGAATGTGTTGTTTATTTCAGGTAACCCCAAAACAGTTCCAGAACAATTGAATCTTCTTGTGAAAACCACTGGCAACTTTACAACCCAGAGAGGTCTAAAAGTTTTTGGGCTCCACCCAGAAACTTTTTCACCTTGGGAGCTTAACCTAGCTTCAGTCTTGGATGTAACCATTCCTTCCTGGGGAGAGGATGAAAGTTTTATTTTTCTGTCAGATGAGGGAAATTACCTACATGATAGTGACCTCAATTTTCCAGTGAGCATAGGGGGAACTCTATATGAGAAGGTACAACATTCAGGATGACACAGTAAGTTGTGCTGTTCAGTCCTCATGGGAAAACAGGATACCACTGATCCAAAAGACATGTCACATGCAGGCTAAAAACAGTGCAAACAGATCTTACCTGCTTGTTTATAGAAAACGTGTGGAATTTCACCCTGCCTTTCTGGTCACTTTCAGTCTACCTACATGCATGTCCTTAGTTGTGTGAACTCAACAATGAAACAGTCTTTCTTTTCTCTTCATTGTTATGGACAGGACATTCTTTGCTGATAAAATTTTCATTCACCAACAATAAGAAACAGCTGAATCTATCTGCAAACGCTTTCTCAAATAAACTCAAGTTATTCTTTGTAATAAATTTGGGTATGTTTGCTTGAGAAGAATCCAACTTATGGTAGGTATAAGATTATTTTATTTTGAAAAATGTATAAAGTAATTAGCACAGAAAAGCCTAGACGCATGCAGTATATACTCCAAGATTAATCTTATTTCTTACTAATTGATGGGATTAGAGATTATGTTTATTTTTATATTTCACTGAGTATTGTAAATTGTTTTCAATAACTGAAAATTATTTTATCGTAGTACAAAATATACACCAGAAGAAACTAATTTCTCTTTTGAAAAAGAAATTTATTTATTCAAAAAGTATTTTCTGCTAGGTGCTGAGTCCCACAATCCTTGGTCATTCGTTTGCTAAACAGACATTTAATAAGCAATGACAATACACAAAGTCCATCACACATTAGTGGTCACCTTTGGACACACAGGAGAGTTATTTCATGAGGTGGGTCGTGTGGGAATGGCAG
Source organism: Camelus ferus (assembly GCF_009834535.1). Lineage (NCBI taxonomy): Eukaryota > Metazoa > Chordata > Mammalia > Artiodactyla > Camelidae > Camelus > Camelus ferus. The sequence continues at coordinate 67,920,201 of NC_045708.1, forward strand.
CTTGGAATGAGGGATTGTACTGGACCTCTTGGTTTGCAATGAACCAGACTCATTTTCTATAGCTGTGGCATCCATTGTTTCATCCTGGTGGTCCAACAGGAAGACAAACCAGTATGTTATCCATGTGGTAATTTATTTTGAAATGTTTCCAGTAAACTGTGTGCTGCGTCTGTTAAGCTGCCTCCAATTTAAACCTGTTGGTGAATAATGAGCATGTGAATTGCCCTAATGTGGAATCATCGTGTTAAAAGTTGGTGGCTTAGCACAGGAAGTATAGTTTTCAGAATTACCAACAAGGCGTTTGTCCGTATACATCACTTTGGTAAAATACTGAAGCCATTCGTGTTAATGCATGTGGGTAGCTCAGGAGAGGAGGACAGGACCTGTGCTTCCTGCCCAACCGAGCCTGGTGCAGGACTAGGGCCTGAGGCCCTGCTTCTGCCGCAGAGGGAAGACGCTGCCTCTGCCTTAGCGTCTCACTGCCTCCTCCCTGGGGTCAGGCTCAGCCTCACACAGAGGGGCCGCCCTGGGTGCAGAGAGATGGCTGAAGTCCTCTTATCTTCTTCTCAAGTTCAAGGTTCACACTGTGGCAGAATTTTATCTGAGACTGAGGAGGCCGCAGGAGTCCTCCTGACACTCTTACTTGTAACTCAGCTCTGAGCTTTCTAAAGTTCTTCCCTGTATTCTTGGAGAGAGGCCTCCTCTATTTTCTTTGCATTTCTAACAATTTGCTGCCACTATTCCCTGAGTGTTTCCTTAAGAAGTACACTGTCTGAGGCCTACTTGAGACCAGGCTAACAGGTGAGAACACAGCATCCGTGAGGCAAGCTGCAGACTAAGTCTGAGAAAGTCGGGAAAGAATTCTCGAAGAGCCAAGCTGCCGACTTAGTGTATTACACCATGTACAAGGGTGATCGTGACCCTGGCTTCCAAAACAATTGTTGAAATCTTACTTGAAATACAATTTTTATTCCTGCAATAATTTAATGATTATGTATTAGTTTTGAAGTATGTGAGAAGACTTTCTCCTAGAGCCCTTTACTGGGGTGCATATAACCCATGACAACAGATGACAGCTTATGCTTGAACGTCAAATTGGGGGCCTCCTCCTTTACTCAGGCCTCTCTGAACTTTGCCTCACTCCAAATCCCCTCCTGCTCTAAAAGTAGCTCTAACTCCACACCAGCAGTCTTGTGTTGACTGTTGCATGTTCAGTGCGCTGGTCCCGGGTACTGGGGAGCCTAATGGGGATGCAGCGCTGTTCCCTGTCCCTCACTCCCTTACCCTAGAGAATCCAGACATGCAGCCTGCAGCGCATTTCTCCAGGAGGCACCAAAGGACTTCAGGACAGGCTCAGCTCTAGGACTTCACCTTCCAGTGTTGGCTGGAGAAACTACAAGGTGCCTGAAAATGACCTCACCTCCCTCGGGAGTGCAGAGCTGTGTGCCTCCTACTTTAGAAGGAGAGAAGAAATGAGGACTTACAGCCACTGTCTGTGGCTCAGCGGACGATATTCAGATTCCACCACGCTGTCAGCCTGCTGGGTAGCTGTCATGTTCAGTGAGATGTTGGTTTTCATAGAAAAAGCATCATTTTATTTCAGCACAAACACCCTGAACTGATTTTTAAACTACAGTGAAAATATGAGGAGTTTTCGTGATTTGGGTAATTTATTTACTCACAATGACCCTGTGAGTCAAAGGCACTAGTGTAATTCCTGGTGACTGTCATGGAAAGAATTTAGAGGACACAAAGCACATGGAGTTTCCATTCCTCAGAAAGAACAGACAGCAGATTTGGTTGTGGTGCATGGCCTTCCTGCCTCAGTGAGTCCCCTTCTACACTAGTTCCTCAAAGTGTGTCCTGGATGTTGAGAAACCTGGGGGAGCAGGGAATACAGTGAGGACATGGTACATTGCATGTTTGTTCCTGTGCTGATGCAACCCACACCAGCTGCGTACGTGGTTGGCTCTGCTCTGAGAACTGAAGATACATGACAGTGACCAAATCCCTGAGATCAAGAGATAGTAGGGGAGACAGACGTGCACAGGGAACCTTCAACTTTATGATTGTATGGGACTTGCTGATAGGAATGGCACAGGAAGGCACAATGGCTGCAGAGATGAGGGTCCCCTCACCCAGTCCTCAGGAAGTCAGGAAGTAGGAGACCATACAGAGGAATGGAGGCTGGCAAACAAGGAGGACCAGAGGGGGAAGCAAGAGTGTCTCTTGAAGAAGTCTGTGCATTGCGTGCAAAGGCCCAGAGCTAGACAGTATGTTTAGCTTGTAGGATTCCAAGGAGTTGATTCCAGCTACAGCAGTGTCTACAACAGGGGAGCACATAAAGCACTCCCCCAAGATGGGGCTGACCCTGAAGAAAACATTTCCTCCTAATGCCCCAGCTTTATAAATCTGGGAGGAGAATTTAGATCCCATTCCAGCCAACCTCCCGTATGGCTTTATATTGAAGAAGTTAGGGAGTCAAATCTTAAAGCATTATGGGAAAACCATATACTGATGAACCCACAGTATAACCAAAGGTTTACCAGATATATTGAGCACAGAGACAAGCTTTAGGACATGGGTGACTCATGGTTCCCAGTGACAATGACCCTTTCTTTTGTGGTCTTGGTCTTTTTTGCATCGGTGAAGAAACAGGACTAGAAAATTTTACATGCCCCAGGAAATTACTATTCAGCATGTCTTCTGGCATTTTATCGATATGGAATCAGAGATTTTGGTCACTTGTTAGCTGGTCAAGGACAAACCTTCCATTTTAGAAAGAACTGCCTGATACACTCTGGGCATGTGGGAATTCTGGATTTGGAGATTTTTTTACCTGCAGACATGGCAAAATCGTGGTCATTGAATGGACAGCTTTCATGCAAGACTGTTTCTGGGAACATTTGCATCATTGCAGCTCCTATGCCTTTAAATTTCCTTTAACCCAATCTAGTGTCACGTTATTGCAAATTAAATTGTGCTAATCCAGCAAAGAGAAGGAACATCATTTTCTGCGCCAGCCAAGAGTCAAGGAAGTACTTCAAGTGAAGAAGGAGAGACAGGCAGCCGAAGAGAAGAAACACATGGTTGTCTCTCTTAGCACTGGTATGGAGCTTGGTGAATTAAGGGTTTCTTAAATGTGTATTGAATGAGAGATTAATGAAAACATGGTCATAATTCCTCATGATCCTACTGTCTCCATGGCTGAAATGAAGGGCCCTAAAGTAAAGTAATACAGTACTGCCAGAAAGAATACAATGTTCCTTGAGAAAATACTATGTGGATAAGAGTGGAACAAATATAGAAATCAGAGCTTATGTGTACACACAAACACACACACACACACATAGAAACCATAAATGTGTTTGGGAATTCACTTTACAGAAAACTCCGGAGAGTAAGGTCAACCTAAATATAATTTGGAACTCACTTCTCATCTGTATCAGATTTCATCACACTTGACAGTGCCTTACAGAGTCGTTCTGTGGTTCTTATCTGGTGTTTAACTGTTTAATTAATGTTTCTGATGGAATAAATTAATGAGTAAACAAAAATGAATATTCTTCTTAGGTGCCATCAGTTGCTCACTGTGCTAAATACAACAATGCACTACGATAAATAACAAAATGATACTCCAATGCATAAGGCTCTAAGAATGAAGAGTTAGGTCCTAGGGAAAGTAAAGTGAAGGGCTCGGTAGTCTTCTGCAAGGATACGTCATTTTGGGATGAAAATTTAGGTGTGTATATATTCTTTCTCGGGAAAATGCAACTGTCCAGGCACTACCAAAATATGCTTTGTGAAATGTATTTTTAGGTGAAATTATTTTACTTCTTGTGATTCTATATGTATTAAGTCCTGCTCTGATGAGCTCTTTTTGGCAGTACAGAATAGGAGAGCACAAATTCGGAACGTATGTATGTGAGCCTTGGGGAGTTACAGCACTGACGGTAACCTGGAAAATTATTTTCAGGGTGTCAGTTGGTATAAAGTCATTTGCCCCAACATTGGTTCTCAAATTTGGGGATTGTTAATTGTATGAGTCAAGTTGATAGAGCTAAGGGATACCCAGAGAGCTGGTAAAACATTATTTCTGAGTACGTCTGTGAGGGGGTTTCTGGAGGGATTAATGTTTGATTCAATAGAGTAAAAAGATCCACTTTCATGAATGTGGGTGGACATCATCCAATCCCTGGTCTCAGGCCTTCAGACTCAGACTGATAACACCAGTGACTTTCTTGGTTCTCCAGCTTGCAGACAGATTGTGGTACTACTTGGCCTTTATAATTGCATGAGCCAATTCTTATAACTCTTATAATTATATATAATTCCTATACATAATATCTCTATGTGTGTGTGTGTGTATGTGTGTATTCTGTTTTTCTGGAAAACCCTAACTAGTACAATTTTCTTCAGTGAGCTTATCCAGCACAGGAGTTTTACAAGCAATAACCCAAGAATATCAGTCACCAGTTGCCACTTAACCATCACCACTATTAGCACGGTTCTCAGTCCAGGGTCAATTGTGATTGAAGTCAAGTTCTGAGTGATGGTGCTCACGTGATCCTATCCACTACTAAACCAGCCACCACCCAGGCTATCTCTGGTACCTGGAAGCAGCTTCAAAGCCTCTTCCGGTACTCATTTTCATTGATGGGGTGTCCATCTATTTTCATCTCCAGGGTGAAATCCAGAGAGTCCCAGCAAAACCTGGGGAAAAATATAAAAACTCGGTGGAATCTCCTACTTCATCAAGTGTCAAGGAAGGTTTTGCCCTAATTGGCTGTGTTAATTGAGTCACAGAGCTAGGAACTGAGCTTAAGGAAGGAGAAGAGTTCTACACTGTTAATTTTCAGATCTGATAAAAAATTTTTATAAATATTAACTTTTGCCTAGTGTCCCCTTTCCAACCATGATGACTGAGTCCCAGGAAAAAGGAAACAGTCTCAGTTGCCATAACTGTGATCTCAGTAAAACTTGGAGGTTTCGGTCCACCTGCTTGATGGTGCCCATGCTACTGTAGGCAAAATTGCTACTCAGAAGCACGGCCAGTGCAAGGGTCCACAAGTCATTCTTAGAGTCAGCCTAGAAAGTGTATTAGAGCAAAGGGCTAAGAACTTTGTTCTTCTTTCATTCATTCATTCAATCAATATTTAATGCATTCATTCAAGGACTAGTACATAGTAGGTGTGAACTAATAAGCAGGGCATTATATCTTTAGCAAATTTTATTTATCATGGCAATATTGGAAACACAATGCTATTTGATTCAATTCAACAACAATTCATTGGGTGTCTGCTAAATACCAGGCAGTGTATTTACTTGTGTTTATGCAGAGTTCCATGTGACAGTCCTTGTCCTCAAGAAAATGACTTTCTGGATGGGCACACCACTAAAATAAACATAAAACTGTGACCAAGTTTATCATCTCTGCCAGCAGTGGAACCAAAGCTATAGTGTAAAAGACAAAGGAGTAAATTCAGTTAACAAAAACAAGTATGTTTTGAAGACAGAGCAAGAGGAGTCTACATCTGAATAAGAAATGATGGCAGTAGGGGAAATAGCTGGGCACTAGCAGAACTTGTAGAATGTAGATCAGTGGAGATGAGAGGATCGTGCAGGCGGAAGGACCAACACAAGCCAAGTCAGAACTGTTAAAAGCACCGTCACGTGAAAAGTGTGGTAGAGTTATGACATTTGGCTGAGGCAGTGGATCGCTCTGTGGGAGTCGAGAGACAAGGAGAGTTAGGGCAATGATGTGAAGAACCCTGAAGGCTGGGCACACTGGAATTAGACACCACCCAGATCCCACTGCAAGTGCTGAGATTAGCAAGCAGCTCTATCTCCACCAGTCAGCTACAGTTTCATATATCTTGGTCCCCTAATCAAATACAGTCAGATGAAAAGTAAGCTTAGGTCAAAGGTACAATCTATTTCAACATTGAGCCCATCTAAGTTTAGACTTTATAGTGAAAATTTTAAATATAATTGAAAACTGTTTCCAATTTTGAAATTAAAAATAACTTTAATTTAGAATTTCTAAATCCTCCCCCTCCCTTTTTCTCAATAATGGGAGTCTCCAATCTGCTGGTTCTACTTTCAGTGTAGACTCTGACTCGAGTAATATCAAAATTATTGATTTCACCTAACAGAGAAAGTCAGTGTACCTAAATTATCACATTTACTATATTTTCCTTCGGTCAAGCTCATGCTTTTTAGAAGTCAGTGAAGAATCAATCTTCAAAGCCCAAAACTTAGACCCAAACCTTTATGAAGTGTTTCTAGTGCAGCTAAAGCTTTACTAAATACAATTTATTGTCTTTTTAATTGACTTATAGTCCGCTCACAATGTTGTGTCAATTGCTGGTGTATAGCACAAATTTTCAGTCGTACATGAATACTCATATATTCATTTTCAGATTCTTTTTCACCATGAGCTACTACAAGATCATTGAATATAGTTCCCTGTGCTATGCAGTATAAACTTGTTTGCTCTGTTCTATATATACCTGTCATTACCTGCAAATCTCCAACTCCCAGTCTATCCGTTCCCACCCTTAATCCCTCCTGGCAACCACAAGTTTGTATTCTATGTCTGTGAGTCTATTTCTCTTTATATTTAAGTTCATTTGTCTTTTTTGTTTTTTCTTTTTAGGATTCCACATATGAGTGATATCACAGTGGTATTTTTCTTTCTCTTTCTGGCTTACTTCTCTTAGAATGACCTTCTCCAGAGACATCCATGTTGCTGCAAATGGTAATATGTTGTCATTTTTTATAGCTGAATAGTATTTCATTGCATAAATATATCACATCTTCTTTATCCAGTTATCTGTCGATGGACATTTAGGTTGTTTCCATGTCTTGGTTATTGTAAGTAGTGCTGCTGTGAACATTGGGGTGTGGGTGTCTTTTCGAATTAGGGTTCCTTCTGGATATAGCCCAGGAGTGGGATTGCTGGGTCATATGGTAAGTCTATTCCTAGTCTTTTGAGGAAGCTCCATACTGTTTTCCACAGTGGCTGCACCAAACTGCATTCCCAACAATGGTGTAACATTATAGGAGGGTTACCTTGCTTCACAGCCTCTCCAGCATTTATCATTTGTGGACTTTTGAATGATGGCCATTCTCATTGGTGTGAGGTGATACCTCATTGTAGCTTCGATTTGTGTTTCTCTCATAATTAGTGATATAGAGCATTTTTTTCATGTGCCTATTGATAATTTGTATGTCTTCATTGGAGAACTGCTTGTTTAGGTCTTCTGCCCATTTGTGGATTGGGTTGTTTCTTTTTTCCTATTAAGTTGTAAGAGCTGCTTATGTATTCTGGAGATCAAGCCTTTGTCAGTTTCATCATTTGCAAATAGTTTGTCCCATTCTGTAGGTTGTTGTTTGTTTGCTTATGGTTTCCTTGGCTGTACAACAGCTTGTAAGTATAATTAGGTCCCACTTCTTTATTTTTGCTTGTATTTGTATTGCTTTAGTAGACTGCACTAGGAGAATATTGCTGAGATGTATGTGAGGTAATGTTTTGCTTATATTTTCTTTGAGGAGGTCTATTGTGTCTTGTCTTATATTTAAGTCTTCAATCCATTTTGAGTTTATTTTTGTGTATGGTGTGAGGGAGTGTTCTACCTTTACTGATTTACATGCTGCTGTCCAGTTTTCCCAACACGAGTTGCTGAAGAGACTGTCTTTATTCCATTGTATGTTCTTGCTTCCTTTGTCTAAGGTAAATTGACTAAAACATTGCAGGTTCATTTCTGGGTTCTCTATTCTATTCCATTGATCCATATGTCTGTTTTTGTACCAATACCATGCTGTTTTGCTTACTGTAACTATAGTATTGTCTGAAGTCTGGGAGGGTTATTCCTCCAGCCACATTCTTTTTCTTCAGTAATGCTTTGGCAATTCTGGATCTTCTGTGATTCCATATAAATTTATTATGATTTGTTCTAGTTCTGTGAACGAATGCAATTTAAGTATATTCCTTCATTGGAATCCTGTTTTCAAAGCTCTTATATCCAACCTCATAACTCCACACATTTTAACTGGTATCTCCCATCGACCTCATAGGTTACAGTTTAGATGTTGTCTCACCATGAAACTTCATCTACGTGTCCAATTGGGCTGCATCCATGGCATCCTTTACTGATCATGCTTTGTACTGTTGTCCCGCCAACTAGCCTCTGGTCCATTACCTTCCTCATGGTAGTGTCTATAGGACTTCATACAAAGCCCTGGATTCACCTGTTAAATAAAATATTTACTAAATTGTGTTATTCTTCACAGTGTTAAATATGAGATGAAAATGTTGCCCTGAAATAGAAATCTATTTGTACTGATCACAGAAATATGTTTAAAGTAAGAGAATTTAACTTCATTATCTATAATTTAGTTTTACATTTTGCAGGAATATGTCACAAAAGTTGAATTAACATGGCAATTAAAAGTCAAGAGCAAAGATGATTTTCCCATGATCCTCACTGTCCGGCCATCTGTGTCTAAACGACCAGGGTTTGAAGGAATGGGGTCTATAACACATCTAGATGTCCCGGGTTCAGATCTCACTGTACAGCCCGGACGTAAGCCTGCAAGGGAGGAGAAGCAGACAGCCTACAGTGACAGCAGATGGTGCAGGTGGCCCAGGGACCACAGGGATTAGACTTGTAAGAAAGTAACAGCCCAACAGGAAGGGGAGTTGCTTCTACTTTGGCCAAGACAGGAGTTCCAGTCTTAATTATATACTAAGAATTTTCTCAAGAAACATGTTTTGTCCCTAATTCACCACATACCTTTAGAAACTAGATGCCATAGCAGTACAGAATTAAGGTAACCTCTGTTAACTTGTATAATTTTATCTGATGGGCAAGAAGAAAGATAAAACATGCATTCATAAGCAGAATATGTGAGAGGGAGGAGGTGACAAATCTATATTCCTGGTCACCTTCACGTAGCACTTCTGCTTCCTTACCTGTGTCATCCTAAGAGGAGGACAATTCAGTGAGGAAGCTGCCATCAGAGGAAGGAGAGCATTGAGCTCTCACCCTGGTGCAGGCCTGAAACAGGTTTCCCATAGTGGAGGAGTGAGGATTGAGTCTCAAAACCTAGTTGCAGAATCCATAATGAGGCCCGAATGCCCAGCTAAGTGGACAGGATTTGTTAGACAACCAAACTACTTATGTGTTAGTGATGCCCACATGATGTGTAAAATGGATAGAATGAGAAAAGCAAAGGATGTGTGCCGGAGCCTTGAGAACACTAACATTTCAGGGGTCAGCAGAGGTGGGATGGGACATGAAGGAGGTGAGAGAAGTGGCCAGAAAAGGTTCTCGGAGTTCCAGGAAAATGTGATGTCCCATTAATTCAACCAATATTTGTGGAGTCCCTACCTTGTGCTGGGCACAGTTCTAAGGGCTCAGGATCCAGAAGTGAACAAAGTGAACAGCTCTTGTCTACTTGAGTCATCAGGTAATTTCCAAAAAAAAAAAAAAAAGAAAAGAAAAGTCCGTATGTGTGTTAGATGATGGAGTGTGAT
>NC_045708.1:67929841-67987988 GCF_009834535.1 Camelus ferus
AAACTTCGTCATTTTTGAACCTGGCGTTTAGAAAACGCTGCAAAATCTGAGAAAATACTTCTAAGAATCAATATTCAATGTTGTGATGAAAGTTTGGTAATCCAAATGCTAACAAATTTGTAGTGAATATATGTCGAATCGTTTATGCATGTAACATGTTCGGAACACGGAATTTCACGGCCAGGGAATTTATGTAAATTACATTTCCCTTGGTTAGAAATCACTCCAAGAGTTATTTCCTGAGAAATCGGCCTGATTTTCGAAACTGGCGTTAGGAAAAACCTGTGAACCAGATTACTAGATTCTCAGTGTACATCTGCATTTTATGGTGGATGAAAGTTCGGTAATCCGCATGCTAACTACTCTGTAGTGAATATTGTCGAATCTGAGATACGTGAAGTGTGTTCGGAAACACAGAATATCACGGTGAACGAATCTATGAAAAATATATATCTCTTGGGTAGAATTGCTCTAAGAGTTTTTTTCTGAGAAATCTGCCTCATTTTTGAACCTGGCGTTTGAAAATCTCTGCAAAGTCAGAGAAATGCTTCAAAGTGTCAATATGCCTTGTATTGTGATGCAAGATCGTAAAACCACATGCAAACAAATCTGTGGTGAATATTTTTAGAAAGCATTATGCATGCAGTGTGATCGTATCACGGAAAATCCCGGCGATGGAATCTATGTAAATTACACACCTATTGGTTAGAATTCGCTCCAAAAATTTTTCCCTGAGAAACGGCCTGATTTTCCAAACTGGCATTAGGAAAATGCTTCAAATTCAGAGTTAATGTTTCTACTTGTAAATATGCCATGTATGGTGGATGAAAGTTCTGTAATCTACATGGTTCACAACTCATTCGAGAAAGTTTGTTGAAACCTGGATGCATGTAGCGTGTTAGGAAAATGGAATGTCACTGTGAGGGAAACTATGTAAATTACATTTCTATTGGGAAGTTCTCGCTCCACGAGAATTTTTCTGCGAATCTGCCACCTTTTCAATACTGGAATTAGGAAAAACTTTCGAAATGTGAGAAAATGCTTCAAATTGTCAACATGGCTTTTATGGTGGATGAAAGTTCGGTAATCCTTATGCTAACAACTCTGTAGTGAATATTTGTCGAATCCGTGATGCATGTAGCTTTTTCGGAACACGGAATTTCACGATGACGGGTTCTATGTAAATTGCATATCTATTGGGTAGAACTCGCACCAAGAGGATTTTTCTGTGGAAACTGCATGATTTAGAGACTGACATTAGGAGAATACTACTAAATCAAAATAAAATTTCTATGTATAAATATGCACTCTAAGGTGGATTAAAGTTCGTTAATACACATGTTCACAACTCATTACAGTATGTTTGTTGAATCCGTGGTGCATGTAACGTGTTCAGAACACGGAATGTCACGGTGATTGAAAGTAGGGAAATTACCTATCTTTTGGGTAGAACTGGCTCCAAGAGCATTTTTCTGCCAAATCTGCCTCATTTTCAAAACTGGCGTACAAACTAAAGTGTGAAATCTGAGAAAATTCTTCAAAGTGTCAGTAAGCCTTGTATGGTGGATGAAGTGCTGTAATCCACTTGCTGACAACTCTGTAGTGAATATTTGTCACATCCAAGATGCATGTAGCTTGTTCGGAACATGGAATTTGATGGTGAGCGAATCCATGTAAATTACATGTCTATTAGTTAGCACCCGCTCCAAGAGTTTTTTGCCGTGAAATCTGCCTCATTTTCGAAACTGGCATTTGGAAAACTCTGTGAAATCACAGAAAATGCTTCTAAGCATCTATATGCCTTCTATAGTGAGAAAGTCCTGTAATCCACATGCAAGCAACTCTGTAGTGTATTTTTGTCGAATCTTTTCTGCATGTAGCATGTTCGAAACACGTAATTTCACGGCGGGAGAATCTATGTAATTTACATATCTATTGGGTAGAACACGCTCCAAAAGTTTTTTTCCTTTGAAAACTGCCTGATTTTTGAAACTGCTATTAGGAATGTCTGCGATCTCAGTGCTAATGTTTCTAGGTGTCAATATGCCTTGTATGGTGGATGAAATATTTTTTAACACACATGTACACACCTCATAAAGAATGTATGTAAAACCCGTGATGCATGTAACGCGTTCGGAACATGGACTGTCACGGTGAGGCAAACTATGTAAATTATATATCTATTGGTTAGAACACGCTCCAGGAGCATTTTACTGAAAAATCTGCCACAGTTGTAAACTGGTGTTATGAAAAAGCTGCAAAATCAGAGTAAATGCTTTAAGGTGACAATATGTCTTCAATGGGTTATTAAAGATGTGTAATTCACATGCTAAGAACTCAGCAGTTAATATTTGTTGAATCCGTGGTGCATGGACCGTATTCGGAACACGGAATGTTACGGTGAAGGTATCTATGTAAATGAGATATCTATTGGATAGAACAGGCACCAAGAGAATTTTTCTGCGAAAACTGCCTGATTTTCATAACTGACGTTAGGAAAACCTGCGAAATGTAAGTAAATGTTTCTAGGTGTAAATATGCCTTGTATTGTCATTGAAAAATCGGTAATCCACATGCTCACGTTCATTAAATAATGTTTGTCGAAGCCGTGATGAATGTAACGTTTTCGGAACACGGAATGTCTCGGTGAGTGAAGCTCTGAAAATAACAATTCTGCTGGATAGAACTCACTTGAATTGAATGTTTCTGTGAAAAGTTCATGATTTTTGAATCTGGATGTTAGGAAAAACCTGCGAAGTCAGAATAACTACTTCTAGGTGTAAATATGCCTCATATGGTGGATGAAAGTTCGGTAATCCACATGTTCACAACTCATTAAAGAAAGTTTGTTGAATCCGTGGTGCATGTAACGTGTTTAGAACACGGAATGTCACGGTGATTGGAAGTAGGGAAATTACCTATCTTTTGGGTAGAACTGGCTCCAAGAGCATTTTTCTGCCAAATCTGCCTCATTTTCAAAACTGGCGTTCAAACTAATGTTTGAAATCTCAGAAAATTCTTCAAATTGTCAGTAAGCCTTGTATGGTGGATGAAAGTGCTGTAATCCACTTGCTAAAAACTCTGTAGTGAATATTTGTCACATCCAAGATGCATGTAGCGTGTTCGGAACATGGAATTTGATGGTGAGCGAATCCATGTAAATTACATGTCTATTAGTTAGAACCCGCTCCAAGAGATTTTTGCCGTGAAATCTGCCTCATTTTCGAAACTGGCATTTGGAAAACTCTGTGAAAACACAGAAAATGCTTCTAAGCATCTATATGCCTTCTATAGTGAGAAAGTCCTGTAATCCACATGCAAGCAACTATGTAGTGTATTTTTGTCGAATCTTTTCTGCATGTAGCATCTTCGAAACATGTAATTTCACGGAGGGAGAATCTATGTAATTTACATATCTATTGGGTAGAACACGCTCCAACAGTTTTTTCCTTTGAAAACTGCCTGATTTTCGAAACTGCTATTAGGAAATGTCTGCGAACTCAGTGTTAATGTTTCTAGGTGTCAATATGCCTTGTATGATGGATGAAAGTTTTGTAATACACATGTACACAACTCATTAAGAATGTATGTAAAATCCGTGATGCATGTAGCGCGTTCGGAACATGGACTGTCACGGTGAGGCAAACTATGTAAATTACAAATCTCTTGGTTAGAACACGCTCCAGGAGTATTTTACTGAAAAATCTGCCTCAGTTTGGAAACTGGTGTTATGAAAACGCTGCAAAATCTGAGTAAATGCTTTAAGGTGACAATATGTCTTCAATGGGTTATTAAAGATGTGTAATTCACATGCTAAGTACTCAGCAGTGAATATTTGTTGAATCCGTGGTGCATGGACCTTTTTCGGAACATGGAATGTTACGGTGAAGGTATCTATGAAAATGAGATGTCTATTGGATAGAACATGCACCAAGAGGATTTTTCTGCGAAAACTGCCTGATTTTTGTAACTGACGTTAGGAAAACCTGCGAAATGTAAGTAAATGTTTCTAGGTGTAAATATGCCTTGTATTGTGGTTGAAAAATCGGTAATCCACGTGCTCACGCTCTTTAAATAATGTTTGTCGAAGCCGTGATGAATGTAACGTTTTCGGAACACGGAATGTCTCGGTGAGTGAAGCTCTGAAAATAAAAATTCTGCTGGATAGAACTCGCTTGAATTGAATGTTTCTGTGAAAAGTTCATGATTTTTGAATCTGGATATAAGGAAAAACCTGCGAAATCAGAATAACTAATTCTAGGTGTAAATATGCCTTGTATGGTGGATGAAAGTTCGGTAATCCACATGCTCACACTCATTAAAGAATGTTTGTCGAACTCGTGATGCATGTAAAGTGTTCGGAATACGGAATGTCATAGTGAAGGTAACAATGTAAGTTACATGTCTATTGGGTAGAACTCGCTTGAAGAGGATTTTTCTGCGAAATGTGCCTCATTTTGAAAACTGCCATTAGGAGAACCCTGTGAAATCTGAGAAAATGCTTCTAAGTGTCAATATGCCTTGACTGGTGAATGAAAGTCCTGTAATCCACATGTTAATAACAGTGTAGTAATTATTTTTTAAACCGTGATTCATGTAGCGATTTTGGAAAATGGAATTTCACGTTAATGAAACTATGTAAATTACAATTTTATTGAGTAGAACGAGCTAGAAGAGAATTTTTCTGCGAAAATTGCATGATTATCGAATCTGAATTTTGGAAAAGGCTGCAAAAAGGGATTAAATATTTGCAGGTGTAAGTGTGCCATTATGTTGCAAGAAAGTTCAGTAATGAACATATTCACAACATATTAAAGAATCTTTTTCTAATCCGTGATGCATGTAGCGTGTTCATAACGTGGAATTTCACGGTGTTTCAAACAATGTAAATTACTTCTCTATTGGGTAGATCTCGCTCCGAGAGGGTTTTTCGGAGAAAACTTCGTCATTTTTGAACCTGGCGTTTAGAAAACGCTGCAAAATCTGAGAAAATACTTCTAAGAATCAATATTCAATGTATTGTGATGAAAGTTTGGTAATCCAAATGCTAACAAATTTGTAGTGAATATATGTCGAATCGTTTATGCATGTAACATGTTCGGAACACGGAATTTCACGGGCAGGGAATTTATGTAAATTACATTTCCCTTGGTTAGAAATCACTCCAAGAGTTATTTCCTGAGAAATCTGCCTGATTTTCGAAACTGGCGTTAGGAAAAACCTGTGAACCCAGATTACTAGATTCTCAGTGTACATCTGCATTTTATGGTGGATGAAAGTTCGGTAATCCGCATGCTAACTACTCTGTAGTGAATATTTGTCGAATCTGAGATACGTGAAGTGTGTTCGGAACACAGAATATCACGGTGAACGAATCTATGAAAAATATATATCTCTTGGGTAGAATTTGCTCTAAGAGTTTTTTCTGAGAAATCTGCCTCATTTTTGAACCTGGCGTTTGAAAATCTCTGCAAAGTCAGAGAAAATGCTTCAAAGTGTCAATATGCCTTGTATTGTGATGCAAGATCGTAAAACCACATGCAAACAAATCTGTGGTGAATATTTTTAGAAAGCATTATGCATGCAGTGTGATCGTATCACGGAAAATCCCGGCGATGGAATCTATGTAAATTACACACCTATTGGTTAGAATTCGCTCCAAAAATTTTTCCCTGAGAAAACGGCCTGATTTTCCAAACTGGCATTAGGAAAATGCTTCAAATTCAGAGTTAATGTTTCTACTTGTAAATATGCCATGTATGGTGGATGAAAGTTCTGTAATCTACATGTTCACAACTCATTCGAGAAAGTTTGTTGAAACCTGGATGCATGTAGCGTGTTAGGAAAATGGAATGTCACTGTGAGGGAAACTATGTAAATTACATTTCTATTGGGAAGTTCTCGCTCCACGAGAATTTTTCTGCGAATCTGCCACCTTTTCAATACTGGAATTAGGAAAAACTTTCGAAATGTGAGAAAATGCTTCAAATTGTCAACATGGCTTTTATGGTGGATGAAAGTTCGGTAATCCTTATGCTAACAACTCTGTAGTGAATATTTGTCGAATCCGTGATGCATGTAGCTTTTTCGGAACACGGAATTTCACGATGACGGGTTCTATGTAAATTGCATATCTATTGGGTAGAACTCGCACCAAGAGGATTTTTCTGTGGAAACTGCATGATTTTAGAGACTGACATTAGGAGAATACTACTAAATCAAAATAAAATTTCTATGTATAAATATGCACTCTAAGGTGGATTAAAGTTCGTTAATACACATGTTCACAACTCATTACAGTATGTTTGTTGAATCCGTGGTGCATGTAACGTGTTCAGAACACGGAATGTCACGGTGATTGAAAGTAGGGAAATTACCTATCTTTTGGGTAGAACTGGCTCCAAGAGCATTTTTCTGCCAAATCTGCCTCATTTTCAAAACTGGCGTACAAACTAAAGTGTGAAATCTGAGAAAATTCTTCAAAGTGTCAGTAAGCCTTGTATGGTGGATGAAAGTGCTGTAATCCACTTGCTGACAACTCTGTAGTGAATATTTGTCACATCCAAGATGCATGTAGCTTGTTCGGAACATGGAATTTGATGGTGAGCGAATCCATGTAAATTACATGTCTATTAGTTAGCACCCGCTCCAAGAGTTTTTTGCCGTGAAATCTGCCTCATTTTCGAAACTGGCATTTGGAAAACTCTGTGAAATCACAGAAAATGCTTCTAAGCATCTATATGCCTTCTATAGTGAGAAAGTCCTGTAATCCACATGCAAGCAACTCTGTAGTGTATTTTTGTCGAATCTTTTCTGCATGTAGCATGTTCGAAACACGTAATTTCACGGCGGGAGAATCTATGTAATTTACATATCTATTGGGTAGAACACGCTCCAAAAGTTTTTTCCTTTGAAAACTGCCTGATTTTTGAAACTGCTATTAGGAAATGTCTGCGATCTCAGTGCTAATGTTTCTAGGTGTCAATATGCCTTGTATGGTGGATGAAATATTTTTTAACACACATGTACACACCTCATAAAGAATGTATGTAAAACCCGTGATGCATGTAACGCGTTCGGAACATGGACTGTCACGGTGAGGCAAACTATGTAAATTATATATCTATTGGTTAGAACACGCTCCAGGAGCATTTTACTGAAAAATCTGCCACAGTTTGTAAACTGGTGTTATGAAAAAGCTGCAAAATCAGAGTAAATGCTTTAAGGTGACAATATGTCTTCAATGGGTTATTAAAGATGTGTAATTCACATGCTAAGAACTCAGCAGTTAATATTTGTTGAATCCGTGGTGCATGGACCGTATTCGGAACACGGAATGTTACGGTGAAGGTATCTATGTAAATGAGATATCTATTGGATAGAACAGGCACCAAGAGAATTTTTCTGCGAAAACTGCCTGATTTTCATAACTGACGTTAGGAAAACCTGCGAAATGTAAGTAAATGTTTCTAGGTGTAAATATGCCTTGTATTGTCATTGAAAAATCGGTAATCCACATGCTCACGTTCATTAAATAATGTTTGTCGAAGCCGTGATGAATGTAACGTTTTCGGAACACGGAATGTCTCGGTGAGTGAAGCTCTGAAAATAACAATTCTGCTGGATAGAACTCACTTGAATTGAATGTTTCTGTGAAAAGTTCATGATTTTTGAATCTGGATGTTAGGAAAAACCTGCGAAGTCAGAATAACTACTTCTAGGTGTAAATATGCCTCATATGGTGGATGAAAGTTCGGTAATCCACATGTTCACAACTCATTAAAGAAAGTTTGTTGAATCCGTGGTGCATGTAACGTGTTTAGAACACGGAATGTCACGGTGATTGGAAGTAGGGAAATTACCTATCTTTTGGGTAGAACTGGCTCCAAGAGCATTTTTCTGCCAAATCTGCCTCATTTTCAAAACTGGCGTTCAAACTAATGTTTGAAATCTCAGAAAATTCTTCAAATTGTCAGTAAGCCTTGTATGGTGGATGAAAGTGCTGTAATCCACTTGCTAAAAACTCTGTAGTGAATATTTGTCACATCCAAGATGCATGTAGCGTGTTCGGAACATGGAATTTGATGGTGAGCGAATCCATGTAAATTACATGTCTATTAGTTAGAACCCGCTCCAAGAGATTTTTGCCGTGAAATCTGCCTCATTTTCGAAACTGGCATTTGGAAAACTCTGTGAAAACACAGAAAATGCTTCTAAGCATCTATATGCCTTCTATAGTGAGAAAGTCCTGTAATCCACATGCAAGCAACTATGTAGTGTATTTTTGTCGAATCTTTTCTGCATGTAGCATCTTCGAAACATGTAATTTCACGGAGGGAGAATCTATGTAATTTACATATCTATTGGGTAGAACACGCTCCAACAGTTTTTTCCTTTGAAAACTGCCTGATTTTCGAAACTGCTATTAGGAAATGTCTGCGAACTCAGTGTTAATGTTTCTAGGTGTCAATATGCCTTGTATGATGGATGAAAGTTTTGTAATACACATGTACACAACTCATTAAGAATGTATGTAAAATCCGTGATGCATGTAGCGCGTTCGGAACATGGACTGTCACGGTGAGGCAAACTATGTAAATTACATATCTATTGGTTAGAACACGCTCCAGGAGTATTTTACTGAAAAATCTGCCTCAGTTTGGAAACTGGTGTTATGAAAACGCTGCAAAATCTGAGTAAATGCTTTAAGGTGACAATATGTCTTCAATGGGTTATTAAAGATGTGTAATTCACATGCTAAGTACTCAGCAGTGAATATTTGTTGAATCCGTGGTGCATGGACCTTTTTCGGAACATGGAATGTTACGGTGAAGGTATCTATGAAAATGAGATGTCTATTGGATAGAACATGCACCAAGAGGATTTTTCTGCGAAAACTGCCTGATTTTTGTAACTGACGTTAGGAAAACCTGCGAAATGTAAGTAAATGTTTCTAGGTGTAAATATGCCTTGTATTGTGGTTGAAAAATCGGTAATCCACAGTGCTCACGCTCATTTAAATAATGTTTGTCGAAGCCGTGATGAATGTAACGTTTTCGGAACACGGAATGTCTCGGTGAGTGAAGCACTGAAAATAAAAATTCTGCTGGATAGAACTCGCTTGAATTGAATGTTTCTGTGAAAAGTTCATGATTTTCGAATCTGGATGTAAGGAAAAACCTGAGAAATCAGAATAACTACTTCTAGGTGTAAATATGCCTTGTATGGTGGATGAAAGTTCGGTAATCCACATGCTCACACTCATTAAAGAATGTTTGTCGAACTCGTGATGCATGTAAAGTGTTCGGAATACGGAATGTCATAGTGAAGGTAACAATGTAAGTTACATGTCTATTGGGTAGAACTCGCTTGAAGAGGATTTTTCTGCGAAATGTGCCTCATTTTGAAAACTGCCATTAGGAGAACCCTGTGAAATCTGAGAAAATGCTTCTAAGTGTCAATATGCCTTGACTGGTGAATGAAAGTCCTGTAATCCACATGTTAATAACAGTGTAGTAATTATTTTTTAAACCGTGATTCATGTAGCGATTTTGGAAAATGGAATTTCACGTTAATGAAACTATGTAAATTACAATTTTATTGAGTAGAACGAGCTAGAAGAGAATTTTTCTGCGAAAATTGCATGATTATCGAATCTGAAGTTTGGAAAAGCTGCAAAAAGGGATTAAATATTTGCAGGTGTAAGTGTGCCATTATGTTGCAAGAAAGTTCAGTAATCCACATATTCACAACATATTAAAGAATCTTTTTCTAATCCGTGATGCATGTAGCGTGTTCATAACGTGGAATTTCACGGTGTTTCAAACAATGTAAATTACTTCTCTATTGGGTAGATCTCGCTCCGAGAGGGTTTTTCGGAGAAAACTTCGTCATTTTTGAACCTGGCGTTTAGAAAACGCTGCAAAATCTGAGAAAATACTTCTAAGAATCAATATTCAATGTATTGTGATGAAAGTTTGGTAATCCAAATGCTAACAAATTTGTAGTGAATATATGTCGAATCGTTTATGCATGTAACATGTTCGGAACACGGAATTTCACGGGCAGGGAATTTATGTAAATTACATTTCCCTTGG
The DNA here is from genome assembly GCF_009834535.1 of Camelus ferus. Classification (NCBI taxonomy): domain Eukaryota; kingdom Metazoa; phylum Chordata; class Mammalia; order Artiodactyla; family Camelidae; genus Camelus; species Camelus ferus. The sequence goes on from NC_045708.1 coordinate 67,939,939, forward strand.
TTAGAAATCACTCCAAGAGTTATTTCCTGAGAAATCGGCCTGATTTTCGAAACTGGCGTTAGGAAAAACCTGCGAATCCAGATTACTAGATTCTCAGTGTACATCTGCATTTCATGGTGGATGAAAGTTCGGTAATCCGCATGCTAACTACTCTGTAGTGAATATTTGTCGAATCTGAGATACGTGAAGTGTGTTCGGAACACAGAATATCACGGTGAACGAATCTATGAAAAATATATATCTCTTGGGTAGAATTTGCTCTAAGAGTTTTTTCTGAGAAATCTGCCTCATTTTTGAACCTGGCGTTTGAAAATCTCTGCAAAGTCAGAGAAAATGCTTCAAAGTGTCAATATGCCTTGTATTGTGATGCAAGATCGTAAAACCACATGCAAACAAATCTGTGGTGAATATTTTTAGAAAGCATTATGCATGCAGTGTGATCGTATCACGGAAAATCCCGGCGATGGAATCTATGTAAATTACACACCTATTGGTTAGAATTCGCTCCAAAAATTTTTCCCTGAGAAAACGGCCTGATTTTCCAAACTGGCATTAGGAAAATGCTTCAAATTCAGAGTTAATGTTTCTACTTGTAAATATGCCATGTATGGTGGATGAAAGTTCTGTAATCTACATGTTCACAACTCATTCGAGAAAGTTTGTTGAAACCTGGATGCATGTAGCGTGTTAGGAAAATGGAATGTCACTGTGAGGGAAACTATGTAAATTACATTTCTATTGGGAAGTACTCGCTCCACGAGAATTTTTCTGCGAATCTGCCACCTTTTCAATACTGGAATTAGGAAAAACTTTCGAAATGTGAGAAAATGCTTCAAATTGTCAACATGGCTTTTATGGTGGATGAAAGTTCGGTAATCCTTATGCTAACAACTCTGTAGTGAATATTTGTCGAATCCGTGATGCATGTAGCTTTTTCGGAACACGGAATTTCACGATGACGGGTTCTATGTAAATTGCATATCTATTGGGTAGAACTCGCACCAAGAGGATTTTTCTGTGGAAACTGCATGATTTTAGAGACTGACATTAGGAGAATACTACTAAACCAAAATAAAATTTCTATGTATAAATATGCACTGTAAGGTGGATTAAAGTTCGTTAATACACATGTTCACAACTCATTACAGTATGTTTGTTGAATCCGTGGTGCATGTAACGTGTTAAGTACACGGAATGTCACGGTGATTGAAAGTAGGGAAATTACCTATCTTTTGGGTAGAACTGGCTCCAAGAGCATTTTTCTGCCAAATCTGCCTCATTTTCAAAACTGGCGTACAAACTAAAGTGTGAAATCTGAGAAAATTCTTCAAAGTGTCAGTAAGCCTTGTATGGTGGATGAAAGTGCTGTAATCCACTTGCTAACAACTCTGTAGTGAATATTTGTCACATCCAAGATGCATGTAGCTTGTTCGGAACATGGAATTTGATGGTGAGCGAATCCATGTAAATTACATGTCTATTAGTTAGCACCCGCTCCAAGAGTTTTTTGCCGTGAAATCTGCCTCATTTTCGAAACTGGCATTTGGAAAACTCTGTGAAATCACAGAAAATGCTTCTAAGCATCTATATGCCTTCTATAGTGAGAAAGTCCTGTAATCCACATGCAAGCAACTCTGTAGTGTATTTTTGTCGAATCTTTTCTGCATGTAGCATGTTCGAAACACGTAATTTCACGGCGGGAGAATCTATGTAATTTACATATCTATTGGGTAGAACACGCTCCAAAAGTTTTTTCCTTTGAAAACTGCCTGATTTTCGAAACTGCTATTAGGAAATGTCTGCGATCTCAGTGCTAATGTTTCTAGGTGTCAATATGCCTTGTATGGTGGATGAAATTTTTTTAACACACATGTACACACCTCATTAAGAATGTATGTAAAACCCGTGATGCATGTAGCGCGTTTGGTACATGGACTGTCACATTGAGTCAAACTATGTAAATTATATATCTATTGGTTAGAACACGCTCCAGGAGCATTTTACTGAAAAATCTGCCTCAGTTTGTAAACTGGTGTTATGAAAAAGCTGCAAAATCTGAGTAAATGCTTTAAGGTGACAATATGTCTTCAATGGGTTATTAAAGATGTGTAATTCACATGCTAAGAACTCAGAAGTGAATATTTGTTGAATCCGTGGTGCATGTACCGTTCTCAGAACACGGAATGTTACGGTGAAGGTATCTATGTAAATGAGATATCTATTGGATAGAACAGGCACCAAGAGAATTTTTCTGCGAAAACTGCCTGATTTTCATAACTGACGTTAGGAAAACCTGCGAAATGTAAGTAAATGTTTCTAGGTGTAAATATGCCTTGTATTGTGCATTGAAAAATCGGTAATCCACATGCTCACGTTCATTAAATAATGTTTGTCGAAGCCGTGATGAATGTAACGTTTTCGGAACACGGAATGTCTCGGTGAGTGAAGCTCTGAAAATAACAATTCTGCTGGATAGAACTCACTTGAATTGAATGTTTCTGTGAAAAGTTCATGATTTTTGAATCTGGATGTTAGGAAAAACCTGCGAAGTCAGAATAACTACTTCTAGGTGTAAATATGCCTCATATGGTGGATGAAAGTTCGGTAATCCACATGTTCACAACTCATTAAAGAAAGTTTGTTGAATCCGTGGTGCATGTAACGTGTTTAGAACACGGAATGTCACGGTGATTGGAAGTAGGGAAATTACCTATCTTTTGGGTAGAACTGGCTCCAAGAGCATTTTTCTGCCAAATCTGCCTCATTTTCAAAACTGGCGTTCAAACTAATGTTTGAAATCTCAGAAAATTCTTCAAATTGTCAGTAAGCCTTGTATGGTGGATGAAAGTGCTGTAATCCACTTGCTAAAAACTCTGTAGTGAATATTTGTCACATCCAAGATGCATGTAGCGTGTTCGGAACATGGAATTTGATGGTGAGCGAATCCATGTAAATTACATGTCTATTAGTTAGAACCCGCTCCAAGAGATTTTTGCCGTGAAATCTGCCTCATTTTCGAAACTGGCATTTGGAAAACTCTGTGAAATCACAGAAAATGCTTCTAAGCATCTATATGCCTTCTATAGTGAGAAAGTCCTGTAATCCACATGCAAGCAACTATGTAGTGTATTTTTGTCGAATCTTTTCTGCATGTAGCATCTTCGAAACATGTAATTTCACGGAGGGAGAATCTATGTAATTTACATATCTATTGGGTAGAACACGCTCCAACAGTTTTTTCCTTTGAAAACTGCCTGATTTTCGAAACTGCTATTAGGAAATGTCTGCGAACTCAGTGTTAATGTTTCTAGGTGTCAATATGCCTTGTATGATGGATGAAAGTTTTGTAATACACATGTACACAACTCATTAAGAATGTATGTAAAATCCGTGATGCATGTAGCGCGTTCGGAACATGGACTGTCACGGTGAGGCAAACTATGTAAATTACATATCTATTGGTTAGAACACGCTCCAGGAGCATTTTACTGAAAAATCTGCCTCAGTTTGGAAACTGGTGTTATGAAAACGCTGCAAAATCTGAGTAAATGCTTTAAGGTGACAATATGTCTTCAATGGGTTATTAAAGATGTGTAATTCACATGCTAAGTAACTCAGCAGTGAATATTTGTTGAATCCGTGGTGCATGGACCGTTTTCGGAACACGGAATGTTACGGTGAAGGTATCTATGAAAATGAGATGTCTATTGGATAGAACATGCACCAAGAGAATTTTTCTGCGAAAACTGCCTGATTTTTGTAACTGACGTTAGGAAAACCTGCGAAATGTAAGTAAATGTTTCTAGGTGTAAATATGCCTTGTATTGTGGTTGAAAAATCGGTAATCCACATGCTCACGCTCATTAAATAATGTTTGTCGAAGCCGTGATGAATGTAACGTTTTCGGAACACGGAATGTCTCGGTGAGTGAAGCTCTGAAAATAACAATTCTGCTGGATAGAACTCGCTTGAATTGAATGTTTCTGTGAAAAGTTCATGATTTTCGAATCTGGATGTTAGGAAAAACCTGCGAAATCAGAATAACTACTTCTAGGTGTAAATATGCCTTGTATGGTGGATGAAAGTTCGGTAATCCACATGCTCACACTCATTAAAGAATGTTTGTCGAACTCGTGATGCATGTAAAGTGTTCGGAATACGGAATGTCATAGTGAAGGTAACAATGTAAGTTACATGTCTATTGGGTAGAACTCGCTTGAAGAGGATTTTTCTGCGAAATGTGCCTCATTTTGAAAACTGCCATTAGGTGAACCCTGTGAAATCTGAGAAAATGCTTCTAAGTGTCAATATGCCTTGACTGGTGAATGAAAGTCCGGTAATCCACATGTTAATAACAGTGTAGTAATTTTTTTTTAAACCGTGATTCATGTAGCGATTTTGGAAAATGGAATTTCACGTTAATGAAACTATGTAAATTACAATTTTATTGAGTAGAACGAGCTAGAAGAGAATTTTTCTGCGAAAATTGCATGATTATCGAATCTGAAGTTTGGAAAAAGCTGCAAAAAGGGATTAAATATTTGCAGGTGTAAGTGTGCCATTATGTTGCAAGAAAGTTCAGTAATCCACATATTCACAACATATTAAAGAATCTTTTTCTAATCCGTGATGCATGTAGCGTGTTCAGAACGTGGAATTTCACGGTGTTTGAAACAATGTAAATTACTTCTCTATTGGGTAGATCTCGCTCCGAGAGGGTTTTTCGGCGAAAACTTCGTCATTTTTGAACCTGGCGTTTAGAAAACGCTGCAAAATCTGAGAAAATACTTCTAAGAATCAATATTCAATGTATTGTGATGAAAGTTTGGTAATCCAAATGCTAACAAATTTGTAGTGAATATATGTCGAATCGTTTATGCATGTAACATGTTCGGAACACGGAATTTCACGGCCAGGGAATTTATGTAAATTACATTTCCCTTGGTTAGAAATCACTCCAAGAGTTATTTCCTGAGAAATCGGCCTGATTTTCGAAACTGGCGTTAGGAAAAACCTGCGAACCCAGATTACTAGATTCTCAGTGTACATCTGCATTTCATGGTGGATGAAAGTTCGGTAATCCGCATGCTAACTACTCTGTAGTGAATATTTGTCGAATCTGAGATACGTGAAGTGTGTTCGGAACACAGAATATCACGGTGAACGAATCTATGTAAAATACATATCTCTTGGGTAGAATTTGCTCTAAGAGTTTTTTCTGAGAAATCTGCCTCATTTTTGAACCTGGCGTTTGAAAATCTCTGCAAAGTCAGAGAAAATGCTTCAAAGTGTCAATATGCCTTGTATTGTGATGCAAGATCGTAAAACCACATGCAAACAAATCTGTGGTGAATATTTTTAGAAAGCATTATGCATGCAGTGTGATCGTATCACGGAAAATCCCGGCGATGGAATCTATGTAAATTACACACCTATTGGTTAGAATTCGCTCCAAAAATTTTTCCCTGAGAAAACGGCCTGATTTTCCAAACTGGCATTAGGAAAAAGCTGCAAATTCAGAGTTAATGTTTCTACTTGTAAATATGCCATGTATGGTGGATGAAAGTTCTGTAATCTACATGTTCACAACTCATTCGAGAAAGTTTGTTGAAACCTGGATGCATGTAGCGTGTTCGGAAAATGGAATGTCACTGTGAGGGAAACTATGTAAATTACATTTCTATTGGGAAGTACTCGCTCCACGAGAATTTTTCTGCGAATCTGCCACCTTTTCAAAACTGGCATTAGGAAAAACTTTCGAAATGTGAGAAAATGCTTCAAATTGTCAACATGGCTTTTATGGTGGATGAAAGTTCGGTAATCCTTATGCTAACAACTCTGTAGTGAATATTTGTCGAATCCGTGATGCATGTAGCTTTTTCGGAACACGGAATTTCACGATGACGGGTTCTATGTAAATTGCATATCTATTGGGTAGAACTCACACCAAGAGGATTTTTCTGTGGAAACTGCATGATTTTAGAGACTGACATTAGGAGAATACTACTAAATCAAAATAAAATTTCTATGTATAAATATGCACTGTAAGGTGGATTAAAGTTCGTTAATACACATGTTCACAACTCATTAAAGTATGTTTTTTGAATCCGTGGTGCATGTAACGTGTTAAGAACACGGAATGTCACGGTGATTGAAAGTAGGGAAATTACCTATCTTTTGGGTAGAACTGGCTCCAAGAGCATTTTTCTGCCAAATCTGCCTCATTTTTAAAACTGGCGTACAAACTAACGTGTGAAATCTGAGAAAATTCTTCAAAGTGTCAGTAAGCCTTGTATGGTGGATGAAAGTGCTGTAATCCACTTGCTAACAACTCTGTAGTGAATATTTGTCACATCCAAGATGCATGTAGCGTGTTCGGAACATGGAATTTGATGGTGAGCGAATCCATGTAAATTACATGTCTATTAGTTAGAACCCGCTCCAAGAGTTTTTTGCCGTGAAATCTGCCTCATTTTCGAAACTGGCATTTGGAAAACTCTGTGAAATCACAGAAAATGCTTCTAAGCATCTATATGCCTTCTATAGTGAGAAAGTCCTGTAATCCACATGCAAGCAACTCTGTAGTGTATTTTTGTCGAATCTCTTCTGCATGTAGCTTGTTCGAAACACGTAATTTCACGGCGGGAGAATCTATGTAATTTACATATCTATTGGGTAGAACACGCTCCAACAGTTTTTTCCTTTGAAAACTGCCTGATTTTCGAAACTGCTATTAGGAAATGTCTGCGAACTCAGTGTTAATGTTTCTAGGTGTCAATATGCCTTGTATGGTGGATGAAAGTTTAGTAATACACATTTACACACCTCATTAAGAATGTATGTAAAATCCTTGATGCATGTAGCGCGTTCGGAACATGGACTGTCACGGTGAGGCAAACTATGTAAATTACATATCTATTGGTTAGAACACGCTCCAGGAGCATTTTACTGAAAAATCTGCCTCAGTTTGGAAACTGGTGTTATGAAAACGCTGCAAAATCTGAGTAAATGCTTTAAGGTGACAATATGTCTTCAATGGGTTATTAAAGATGTGTAATTCACATGCTAAGAACTCAGCAGTGAATATTTGTTGAATCCGTGGTGCATGGACCGTTTTCGGAACACGGAATGTTACGGTGAAGGTATCTATGAAAATGAGATGTCTATTGGATAGAACATGCACCAAGAGAATTTTTCTGCGAAAACTGCCTGATTTTGATAACTGACGTTAGGAAAACCTGCGAAATGTAAGTAAATGTTTCTAGGTGTAAATATGCCTTGTATTGTGGTTGAAAAATCGGTAATCCACATGCTCACGGTCATTAAATAATGTTTGTCGAAGCCGTGATGAATGTAACATTTTCGGGACACGGAATGTCTCAGTGAGTGAAGCTCTGAAAATAACAATTCTGCTGGATAGAACTCGCTTGAATTGAATGTTTTTGTGAAAAGTTCAAGATTTTAGAATCTGGATGTTAAGAAAAACCTGCGAAATCTGAATAACTAATTCTAGGAGTAAATATGCCTTATATGGTGGATGAAAGTTCGTAATCCACATGCTCACACTCATTAAAGAATGTTTGTCGAACTCGTGATGCATGTAAAGTGTTCGGAATACGGAATGTCATAGTGAAGGTAACAATGTAAGTTACATGTCTATTGGGTAGAACTCGCTTGAAGAGAATTTTTCTGCGAAATGTGCCTCATTTTGAAAACTGCCATTAGGAGAACCCTGTGAAATCTGAGAAAATGCTTCTAAGTGTCAATATGCCTTGACTGGTGAATGAAAGTCCGTAATCCACATGTTAATAACAGTGTAGTAATTATTTTTTAAACCGTGATTCATGTAGTGCTTTTGGAAAATGGAATTTCACGTTAATGAAACTATGTAAATTACAATTCTATTGAGTAGAATCAGCTAGAAGAGAATTTTTCTGCGAAAATTGCATGATTATCGAATCTGAAGTTTGGAAAAAGCTGCAAAAAGGGAGTAAATATTTGCAGGTGTAAGTGTGCCATTATGTTGCAAGAAAGTTCAGTAATCCACATATTCACAACATATTAAAGAATCTTTTTCTAATCCGTGATGCATGTAGCGTGTTCAGAATGTGGAATTTCACGGTGTTTGAAACAATGTAAATTACTTCTCTATTGGGTAGAACTCGCTCCGAGAGTGTTTTTCTGTGGCAACTTCGTCATTTTTGAAACTGGCGTTTAGAAAACGCTGCAAAATGTGAGAAAATACTTCTAAGAATCAATATTCAATGTGTTGTGATGAAAGTTCGGTAATCCACATGCTACCAAGTTTGTAGTGAATATTAGTCGAATCCTTTATGCATGTAACATGTTCGGAACACGGAATTTCACGGCCAGGGAATTTCTGTAAATTACATTTCCCTTGGTTAGAAATCACTCCAAGAGTTATTTCCTGAGAAATCGGCCTGATTTTCGAAACTGGCGTTAGGAAAAACCTGCGAATCCAGATTACTAGATTCTCAGTGTACATCTGCATTTTATGGTGGATGAAAGTTCGGTAATCCGCATGCTAACTACTCTGTAGTGAATATTTGTCGAATCTGAGATACGTGAAGTGTGTTCGGAACACAGAATATCACGGTGAACGAATCTATGTAAAATACATATCTCTTGGGTAGAATTTGCTCTAAGAGTTTTTTCTGAGAAATCTGCCTCATTTTTGAACCTGGCGTTTGAAAATCTCTGCAAAGTCAGAGAAAATGCTTCAAAGTGTCAATATGCCTTGTATTGTGATGCAAGATCGTAAAACCACATGCAAACAAATCTGTGGTGAATATTTTTAGAAAGCATTATGCATGCAGTGTGATCGTATCACGGAAAATCCCGGCGATGGAATCTATGTAAATTACACACCTATTGGTTAGAATTCGCTCCAAAAATTTTTCCCTGAGAAAACGGCCTGATTTTCCAAACTGGCATTAGGAAAAAGCTGCAAATTCAGAGTTAATGTTTCTACTTGTAAATATGCCATGTATGGTGGATGAAAGTTCTGTAATCTACATGTTCACAACTCATTCGAGAAAGTTTGTTGAAACCTGGATGCATGTAGCGTGTTCGGAAAATGGAATGTCACTGTGAGGGAAACTATGTAAATTACATTTCTATTGGGAAGTACTCGCTCCACGAGAATTTTTCTGCGAATCTGCCACCTTTTCAAAACTGGCATTAGGAAAAACTTTCGAAATGTGAGAAAATGCTTCAAATTGTCAACATGGCTTTTATGGTGGATGAAAGTTCGGTAATCCTTATGCTAACAACTCTGTAGTGAATATTTGTCGAATCCGTGATGCATGTAGCTTTTTCGGAACACGGAATTTCACGATGACGGGTTCTATGTAAATTGCATATCTATTGGGTAGAACTCACACCAAGAGGATTTTTCTGTGGAAACTGCATGATTTTAGAGACTGACATTAGGAGAATACTACTAAATCAAAATAAAATTTCTATGTATAAATATGCACTGTAAGGTGGATTAAAGTTCGTTAATACACATGTTCACAACTCATTAAAGTATGTTTTTTGAATCCGTGGTGCATGTAACGTGTTAAGAACACGGAATGTCACGGTGATTGAAGTAGGGAAATTACCTATCTTTTGGGTAGAACTGGCTCCAAGAGCATTTTTCTGCCAAATCTGCCTCATTTTCAAAACTGGCGTTACAAACTAACGTGTGAAATCTGAGAAAATTCTTCAAAGTGTCAGTAAGCCTTGTATGGTGGATGAAAGTGCTGTAATCCACTTGCTAACAACTCTGTAGTGAATATTTGTCACATCCAAGATGCATGTAGCGTGTTCGGAACATGGAATTTGATGGTGAGCGAATCCATGTAAATTACATGTCTATTAGTTAGAACCCGCTCCAAGAGTTTTTGCCGTGAAATCTGCCTCATTTTCAAAACTGGCATTTGGAAAACTCTGTGAAATCACAGAAAATGCTTCTAAGCATCTATATGCCTTCTATAGTGAGAAAGACCTGTAATCCACATGCAAGCAACTCTGTAGCGTATTTTTGTCGAATCTTTTCTGCATGTAGCATGTTCGAAACGATGCAATTTCACGGCGGGAGAATCTATGTAATTTACATATCTATTGTGTAGAACACGCTCCTACAGTTTTTTCCTTTGAAAACTGCCTGATTTTCGAAACTGCAATTAGGAAATGTCTGCGAACTCAGTGTTAATGTTTCTAGGTGTCAATATGCCTTGTATGGTGGATGAAAGTTTTGTAATACACATGTACACAACTCATTAAGAATGTATGTAAAATCCGTGATGCATGTAGCGCGTTCGGAACATGGACTGTCACGGTGAGGCAAACTATGTAAATTACATATCTATTGGTTAGAACACGCTCCAGGAGCATTTTACTGAAAAATCTGCCTCAGTTTGGAAACTGGTGTTATGAAAACGCTGCAAAATCTGAGTAAATGCTTTAAGGTGACAATATGTCTTCAATGGGTTATTAAAGATGTGTAATTCACATGCTAAGAACTCAGCAGTGAATATTTGTTGAATCCGTGGTGCATGGACCGTTTTCGGAACACGGAATGTTACGGTGAAGGTATCTATGAAAATGAGATGTCTATTGGATAGAACATGCACCAAGAGAATTTTTCTGCGAAAACTGCCTGATTTTTGTAACTGACGTTAGGAAAACCTGCGAAATGTAAGTAAATGTTTCTAGGTGTAAATATGCCTTGTATTGTGGTTGAAAAATCGGTAGTCCACATGCTCACGCTCATTAAATAATGTTTGTCGAAGCCGTGATGAATGTAACGTTTTCGGAACACGGAATGTCTCGGTGAGTGAAGCTCTGAAAATAAAAATTGTGCTGGATAGAACTCGCTTGAATTGAATGTTTCTGTGAAAAGTTCAAGATTTTAGAATCTGGATGTTAGGAAAAACCTGCGAAATCAGAATAACTACTTCTAGGTGTAAATATGCCTTGTATGGTGGATGAAAGTTCAGTAATCCACATGCTCACACTCATTAAAGAATGTTTGTCGAACTCGTGATGCATGTAATGTGTTCGGAATACGGAATGTCATATTGAAGGTAACAATGTAAGTTACATGTCTATTGGGTAGAACTCGCTTGAAGAGAATTTTTCTGCGAAATGTGCCTCATTTTGAAAACTGCCATTAGGAGAACCCTGTGAAATCTGAGAAAATGCTTCTAAGTGTCAATATGCCTTGACTGGTGAATGAAAGTCCTGTAATCCACATGTTAATAACAGTGTAGTAATTATTTTTTAAACCGTGATTCATGTAGTGCTTTTGGAAAATGGAATTTCACGTTAATGAAACTATGTAAATTACAATTCTATTGAGTAGAATCAGCTAGAAGAGAATTTTTCTGCGAAAATTGCATGATTATCGAATCTGAAGTTTGGAAAAAGCTGCAAAAAGGGAGTAAATATTTGCAGGTGTAAGTGTGCCATTATGTTGCAAGAAAGTTCAGTAATCCACATATTCACAACATATTAAAGAATCTTTTTCTAATCCGTGATGCATGTAGCGTGTTCAGAATGTGGAATTTCACGGTGTTTGAAACAATGTAAATTACTTCTCTATTGGGTAGAATCTCGCTCCGAGAGGGTTTTTCGTGGAAAACTTCGTCATTTTTGAACCTGGCGTTTAGAAAACGCTGCAAAATGTGAGAAAATACTTCTAAGAATCAATATTCAATGTATTGTGATGAAAGTTCGGTAATCCACATGCTAACAAATTTGTAGTGAATATTAGTCGAATCGTTTATGCATGTAACATGTTCGGAACACGGAATTTCACGGCCAGGGAATTTATGTAAATTACATTTCCCTTGGTTAGAAATCACTCCAAGAGTTTTTTCCTGAGAAATCGGCCTGATTTTCGAAACTGGCGTTAGGAAAAACCTGCGAACCCAGATTACTAGATTCTCGGTGTACATCTGCCTTTTATGGTGGATGAAAGTTCGGTAATCCGCATGCTAACTACTCTGTAGTGAATATTTGTCGAATCCTGAGATACGTGAAGTGTGTTCGGAACACAGAATATCACGGTGAACGAATCTATGTAAAATACATATCTCTTGGGTAGAATTTGCTCTAAGAGTTTTTTCTGAGAAATCTGCCTCATTTTTGAACCTGGCGTTTGAAAATCTCTGCAAAGTCAGAGAAAATGCTTCAAAGTGTCAATATGCCTTGTATTGTGATGCAAGATCGTAAAACCACATGCAAACAAATCTGTGGTGAATATTTTTAGAAAGCATTATGCATGCAGTGTGATCGTATCACGGAAAATCCCGGCGATGGAATCTATGTAAATTACACACCTATTGGTTAGAATTCGCTCCAAAAATTTTTCCCTGAGAAAACGGCCTGATTTTCCAAACTGGCATTAGGAAAAAGCTGCAAATTCAGAGTTAATGTTTCTACTTGTAAATATGCCATGTATGGTGGATGAAAGTTCTGTAATCTACATGTTCACAACTCATTCTAGAAAGTTTGTTGAAACCTGGATGCATGTAGCGTGTTCGGAAAATGGAATGTCACTGTGAGGGAAACTATGTAAATTACATTTCTATTGGGAAGTACTCGCTCCACGAGAATTTTTCTGCGAATCTGCCACCTTTTCAAAACTGGCATTAGGAAAAACTTTCGAAATGTGAGAAAATGCTTCAAATTGTCAACATGGCTTTTATGGTGGATGAAAGTTCGGTAATCCTTATGCTAACAACTCTGTAGTGAATATTTGTCGAATCCGTGATGCATGTAGCTTTTTCGGAACACGGAATTTCACGATGACGGGTTCTATGTAAATTGCATATCTATTGGGTAGAACTCACACCAAGAGGATTTTTCTGTGGAAACTGCATGATTTTAGAGACTGACATTAGGAGAATACTACTAAATCAAAATAAAATTTCTATGTATAAATATGCACTGTAAGGTGGATTAAAGTTCGTTAATACACATGTTCACAACTCATTAAAGTATGTTTGTTGAATCCGTGGTGCATGTAACGTGTTCAGAACACGGAATGTCACGGTGATTGAAAGTAGGGAAATTACCTATCTTTTGGGTAGAACTGGCTCCAAGAGCATTTTTCTGCCAAATCTGCCTCATTTTTAAAACTGGCGTACAAACTAACGTGTGAAATCTGAGAAAATTCTTCAAAGTGTCAGTAAGCCTTGTATGGTGGATGAAAGTGCTGTAATCCACTTGCTAACAACTCTGTAGTGAATATTTGTCACATCCAAGATGCATGTAGCGTGTTCGGAACATGGAAATTGATGTTGAGCGTATCCATGTAAATTACATGTCTATTAGTTAGAACACGCTCCAAGAGTTTTTTGCCGTGAAATCTGCCTCATTTTCAAAACTGGCATTTGGAAAACTCTGTGAAATCACAGAAAATGCTTCTAAGCATCTATATGCCTTCTATAGTGAGAAAGTCCTGTAATCCACATGCAAGCAACTCTGTAGCGTATTTTTGTCGAATCTTTTCTGCATGTAGCATGTTCGAAAGATGCAATTTCACGGCGGGAGAATCTATGTAATTTACATATCTATTGGGTAGAACACGCTCCAAAAGTTTTTTCCTTTGAAAACTGCCTGATTTTCGAAACTGCAATTAGGAAATGTCTGCGAACTCAGTGTTAATGTTTCTAGGTGTCAATATGCCTTGTATGGTGGATGAAACTTTTGTAATACACATGTACACACCTCATTAAGAATGTATGTAAAATCCTTGATGCATGTAGCGCGTTCGGAACATGGACTGTCACGGTGAGGCAAAGTATGTAAATTACATATCTATTGGTTAGAACACGCTCCAGGAGCATTTTACTGAAAAATCTGCCTCAGTTTGGAAACTGGTGTTATGAAAACGCTGCAAAATCTGAGTAAATGCTTTAAGGTGACAATATGTCTTCAATGGGTTATTAAAGATGTGTAATTCACATGCTAAGAACTCAGCAGTGAATATTTGTTGAATCCGTGGTGCATGGACCGTTTTCGGAACACGGAATGTTACGGTGAAGGTATCTATGTAAATGAGATATCTATTGGATAGAACAGGCACCAAGAGAATTTTTCTGCGAAAACTGCCTGATTTTCATAACTGACTTTAGGAAAACCTGCGAAATGTAAGTAAATGTTTCTAGGTGTAAATATGCCTTGTATTGTCATTGAAAAATCGGTAATCCACATGCTCACGTTCATTAAATAATGTTTGTCGAAGCCGTGATGAATGTAACGTTTTCGGAACACGGAATGTCTCGGTGAGTGAAGCTCTGAAAATAACAATTCTGCTGGATAGAACTCACTTGAATTGAATGTTTCTGTGAAAAGTTCATGATTTTGAATCTGGATGTTAGGAAAAACCTGCGAAGTCAGAATAACTACTTCTAGGTGTAAATATGCCTCATATGGTGGATGAAAGTTCGGTAATCCACATGTTCACAACTCATTAAAGAAGTTTGTTGAATCCGTGGTGCATGTAACGTGTTAAGAACACGGAATGTCACGGTGATTGGAAGTAGGGAAATTACCTATCTTTTGGGTAGAACTGGCTCCAAGAGCATTTTTCTGCCAAATCTGCCTCATTTTCAAAACTGGCGTTCAAACTAACGTTTGAAATCTGAGAAAATTCTTCAAATTGTCATTAAGCCTTGTATGGTGGATGAAAGTGCTGTAATCCACTTGCTAAAAACTCTGTAGTGAATATTTGTCACATCCAAGATGCATGTAGCGTGTTCGGAACATGGAATTTGATGGTGAGCGAATCCATGTAAATTACATGTCTATTAGTTAGAACCCGCTCCAAGAGATTTTTGCCGTGAAATCTGCCTCATTTTCGAAACTGGAATTTGGAAAACTCTGTGAAATCACAGAAAATGCTTCTAAGCATCTATATGCCTTCTATAGTGAGAAAGTCCTGTAATCCACATGCAAGCAACTATGTAGTGTATTTTTGTCGAATCTTTTCTGCATGTAGCATGTTCGAAACATGTAATTTCACGGAGGGAGAATCTATGTAATTTACATATCTATTGGGTAGAACACGCTCCAACAGTTTTTTCCTTTGAAAACTGCCTGATTTTCGAAACTGCTATTAGGAAATGTCTGCGAACTCAGTGTTAATGTTTCTAGGTGTCAATATGCCTTGTATGGTGGATGAAAGTTTTGTAATACACATGTACACAACTCATTAAGAATGTATGTAAAATCCGTGATGCATGTAGCGCGTTCGGAACATGGACTGTCACGGTGAGGCAAACTATGTAAATTACATATCTATTGGTTAGAACACGCTCCAGGAGCATTTTACTGAAAAATCTGCCTCAGTTTGGAAACTGGTGTTATGAAAACGCTGCAAAATCTGAGTAAATGCTTTAAGGTGACAATATGTCTTCAATGGGTTATTAAAGATGTGTAATTCACATGCTAAGAACTCAGCAGTGAATATTTGTTGAATCCGTGGTGCATGGACCGTTTTCGGAACACGGAATGTTACGGTGAAGGTATCTATGAAAATGAGATGTCTATTGGATAGAACATGCACCAAGAGAATTTTTCTGCGAAAACTGCCTGATTTTTGTAACTGACGTTAGGAAAACCTGCGAAATGTAAGTAAATGTTTCTAGGTGTAAATATGCCTTGTATTGTGGTTGAAAAATCGGTAATCCACATGCTCACGCTCATTAAATAATGTTTGTCGAAGCCGTGATGAATGTAACGTTTTCGGAACACGGAATGTCTCGGTGAGTGAAGCTCTGAAAATAACAATTCTGCTGGATAGAACTCGCTTGAATTGAATGTTTCTGTGAAAAGTTCATGATTTTCGAATCTGGATGTTAGGAAAAACCTGCGAAATCAGAATAACTACTTCTAGGTGTAAATATGCCTTGTATGGTGGATGAAAGTTCGGTAATCCACATGCTCACACTCATTAAAGAATGTTTGTCGAACTCGTGATGCATGTAATGTGTTCGGAATACGGAATGTCATAGTGAAGGTAACAATGTAAGTTACATGTCTATTGGGTAGAACTCGCTTGAAGAGGAATTTTTCTGCGAAATGTGCCTCATTTTGAAAACTGCCATTAGGAGAACCCTGTGAAATCTGAGAAAATGCTTCTAAGTGTCAATATGCCTTGACTGGTGAATGAAAGTCCTGTAATCCACATGTTAATAACAGTGTAGTAATTATTTTTTAAACCGTGATTCATGTAGTGCTTTTGGAAAATGGAATTTCACGTTAATGAAACTATGTAAATTACAATTCTATTGAGTAGAATCAGCTAGAAGAGAATTTTTCTGCGAAAATTGCATGATTATCGAATCTGAAGTTTGGAAAAAGCTGCAAAAAGGGAGTAAATATTTGCAGGTGTAAGTGTGCCATTATGTTGCAAGAAAGTTCAGTAATCCACATATTCACAACATATTAAAGAATCTTTTTCTAATCCGTGATGCATGTAGCGTGTTCAGAATGTGGAATTTCACGGTGTTTGAAACAATGTAAATTACTTCTCTATTGGGTAGAACTCGCTCCGAGAGTGTTTTTCTGTGGCAACTTCGTCATTTTTGAAACTGGCGTTTAGAAAACGCTGCAAAATGTGAGAAAATACTTCTAAGAATCAATATTCAATGTGTTGTGATGAAAGTTCGGTAATCCACATGCTACCAAGTTTGTAGTGAATATTAGTCGAATCCTTTATGCATGTAACATGTTCGGAACACGGAATTTCACGGCCAGGGAATTTCTGTAAATTACATTTCCCTTGGTTAGAAATCACTCCAAGAGTTATTTCCTGAGAAATCGGCCTGATTTTCGAAACTGGCGTTAGGAAAAACCTGCGAATCCAGATTACTAGATTCTCAGGTGTACATCTGCCTTTTATGGTGGATGAAAGTTCGGTAATCCGCATGCTAACTACTCTGTAGTGAATATTTGTCGAATCTGAGATACGTGAAGTGTGTTCGGAACACAGAATATCACGGTGAACGAATCTATGTAAAATACATATCTCTTGGGTAGAATTTGCTCTAAGAGTTTTTTCTGAGAAATCTGCCTCATTTTTGAACCTGGCGTTTGAAAATCTCTGCAAAGTCAGAGAAAATGCTTCAAAGTGTCAATATGCCTTGTATTGTGATGCAAGATCGTAAAACCACATGCAAACAAATCTGTGGTGAATATTTTTAGAAAGCATTATGCATGCAGTGTGATCGTATCACGGAAAATCCCGGCGATGGAATCTATGTAAATTACACACCTATTGGTTAGAATTCGCTCCAAAAATTTTTCCCTGAGAAAACGGCCTGATTTTCCAAACTGGCATTAGGAAAAAGCTGCAAATTCAGAGTTAATGTTTCTACTTGTAAATATGCCATGTATGGTGGATGAAAGTTCTGTAATCTACATGTTCACAACTCATTCTAGAAAGTTTGTTGAAACCTGGATGCATGTAGCGTGTTCGGAAAATGGAATGTCACTGTGAGGGAAACTATGTTAATAACATTTCTGTTGGGATGTACTCGCTCCACGAGAATTTTTCTGCGAATCTGCCTCCTTTTCAAAACTGGCATTAGGAAAAACTTTCGAAATGTGAGAAAATGCTTCAAATTGTCAACATGGCTTTTATGGTGGATGAAAGTTCGGTAATCCTTATGCTAACAACTCTGTAGTGAATATTTGTCGAATCCGTGATGCATGTAGCTTTTTCAGAACACGGAATTTCACGATGACGGGTTCTATGTAAATTGCATGTCTATTGGGTAGAACTCGCTCCAAGAGGATTTTTCTGTGGAAACTGCATGATTTTAGAGACTGACATTAGGAGAATACTACTAAATCAAAATAAAATTTCTATGTATAAATATGCACTGTAAGGTGGATTAAAGTTCGTTAATACACATGTTCACAACTCATTAAAGAATGTTTGTTGAATCCGTGGTGCATGTAACGTGTTCAGAACACGGAATGTCACGGTGATTGAAGTAGGGAAATTACCTATCTTTTGGGTAGAACTGGCTCCAAGAGCATTTTTCTGCCAAATCTGCCTCATTTTCAAAACTGGCGTACAAACTAAAGTGTGAAATCTGAGAAAATTCTTCAAAGTGTCAGTAAGCCTTGTATGGTGGATGAAAGTGCTGTAATCCACTTGCTAACAACTCTGTAGTGAATATTTGTCACATCCAAGATGCATGTAGCGTGTTCGGAACATGGAATTTGATGTTGAGCGTATCCATGTAAATTACATGTCTATTAGTTAGAACACGCTCCAAGAGTTTTTTGCCGTGAAATCTGCCTCATTTTCAAAACTGGCATTTGGAAAACTCTGTGAAATCACAGAAAATGCTTCTAAGCATCTATATGCCTTCTATAGTGAGAAAGACCTGTAATCCACATGCAAGCAACTCTGTAGCGTATTTTTGTCGAATCTTTTCTGCATGTAGCATGTTCGAAAGATGCAATTTCACGGCGGGAGAATCTATGTAATTTACATATCTATTGTGTAGAACACGCTCCAACAGTGTTTTCCTTTGAAAACTGCCTGATTTTCGAAACTGCAATTAGGAAATGTCTGCGAACTCAGTGTTAATGTTTCTAGGTGTCAATATGCCTTGTATGGTGGATGAAAGTTTTGTAATACACATGTACACAACTCATTAAGAATGTATGTAAAATCCGTGATGCATGTAGCGCGTTCGGAACATGGACTGTCACGGTGAGGCAAACTATGTAAATTACATATCTATTGGTTAGAACACGCTCCAGGAGCATTTTACTGAAAAATCTGCCTCAGTTTGGAAACTGGTGTTATGAAAACGCTGCAAAATCTGAGTAAATGCTTTAAGGTGACAATATGTCTTCAATGGGTTATTAAAGATGTGTAATTCACATGCTAAGAACTCAGCAGTGAATATTTGTTGAATCCGTGGTGCATGTACCGTTTTCGGAACACGGAATGTTACGGTGACGGTATCTATGAAAATGAGATGTCTATTGGATAGAACATGCACCAAGAGAATTTTTCTGCAAAAACTGCCTGATTTCGTAACTGACGTTAGGAAAACCTGCGAAATCTAAGTAAATGTTTCTAGGTGTAAATATGCCTTGTATTGTCGTTGAAAAATCGGTAATCCACATGCTCACGGTCATTAAATAATGTTTGTCGAAGCCGTGATGAATGTAACGTTTTCGGAACACGGAATGTCTCGGTGAGTGAAACTCTGAAAATAACAATTCTACTGGATAGAACTCGCTTGAATTGAATGTTTCTGTGAAAATTTCATGATTTTCGAAACTGGATGTTAGGAAAAACCTGCGAAATCAGAATAACTACTTCTAGGTGTAAATATGCCTTGTATGGTGGATGAAAGTTCGGTAATCCACATGCTCACACTCATTAAAGAATGTTTGTCGAATTCGTGATGCATGTAATGTGTTCGGAATACGGAATGTCATAGTGAAGGTAAACAATGTAAGTTACATGTCTATTGGGTAGAACTCGCTTGAAGAGAATTTTTCTGCGAAATGTGCCTCATTTTCAAAACTGCCATTAGGAGAACCCTGTGAAATCTGAGAAAATGCTTCTAAGTGTCAATATGCCTTGACTGGTGAATGAAAGTCCTGTAATCCACATGTTAATAACAGTGTAGTAATTATTTTTTAAACCGTGATTCATGTAGCGCTTTTGGAAAATGGAATTTCACGTTAATGAAACTATGTAAATTACAATTCTATTGAGTAGAACGAGCTAGAAGAGAATTTTTCTGTGAAAATTGCATGATTATCGAATCTGAAGTTTGGAAAAAGCTGCAAAAAGGGAGTAAATATTTGCAGGTGTAAGTGTGCCATTATGTTGCAAGAAAGTTCAGTAATCCACATATTCACAACATATTAAAGAATCTTTTTCTAATCCGTGATGCATGTAGCGTGTTCAGAACGTGGAATTTCACGGTGATTGAAACAATGTAAATTACTTCTCTATTGGGTAGAACTCGCTCCGAGAGTGTTTTTCTGCGAAAACTTCGTCATTTTTGAAACTGGCGTTTAGAAAACGCTGCAAAATCTGAGAAAATACTTCTAAGAATCAATATTCAATGTATTGTGATGAAAGTTCGGTAATCCACATGCTAACAAATTTGTAGTGAATATTTGTCGAATCCTTTATGCATGTAACATGTTCGGAACACGGAATTTCACGGCCAGGGAATTTATGTAAATTACATTTCCCTTGGTTAGAAATCACTCCAAGAGATTTTTCCTGAGAAATCGGCCTGATTTTCGAAACTGGCGTTAGGAAAAACCTGCGAACCCAGATTACTAGATTCTCGGTGTACATCTGCCTTTTATGGTGGATGAAAGTTCGGTAATCCGCATGCTAACTACTCTGTAGTGAATATTTGTCGAATCCGAGATACGTGAAGTGTGTTCGGAACACAGAATATCACGGTGAGCGAATCTATGTAAAATACATATCTCTTGGGTAGAATTTGCTCTAAGAGTTTTTTCTGAGAAATCTGCCTCATTTTTGAACCTGGCGTTTGAAAATCTCTGCAAAGTCAGAGAAAATGCTTCAAAGTGTCAATATGCCTTGTATTGTGATGCAAGATCGTAAAACCACATGCAAACAAATCTGTGGTGAATATTTGTAGAAAGCATTATGCATGTAGCTGGATCGTATCACGGAAAATCCCGGCGATGGAATCTATGTAAATTACACGCCTATTGGTTAGAATTCGCTCCAAAAATTTTTCCCTGAGAAAACGGCCTGATTTTCCAAACTGGCATTAGGAAAAAGCTGCAAATTCAGAGTTAATGTTTCTAGTGTAATATGCCATGTATGGTGGATGAAAGTTCTGTAATCTACATGTTCACAACTCATTCGAAAAAGTTTGTTGAAACCTTTATGCATGTAGCGTGTTCGGAAAATGGAATGTCACTGTGAGTGAAACTATGTAAATTACATTTCTATTGGGAAGTACTCGCTCCACGAGAATTTTTCTGCGAATCTGCCTCCTTTTCAAAACTGGCATTAGGAAAATCTTTCGAAATATGAGAAAATGCTTCAAAGTGTCAACATGGCTTTTATGGTGGATGAAAGTTCGGTAATCCTTATGCTAACAACTCTGTAGTGAATATTTGTCGAATCCGTGATGCATGTAGCTTTTTCGGAACACGGAATTTCACGATGATGGGTTCTATGTAAATTGCATGTCTATTGGGTAGTACTCGCTCCAAGAGGATTTTTCTGTGGAAACTGCATTATTTTAGAGACTGACATTAGGAGAAATCTACTAAATCAGAATAAAATTTCTATGTATAAATATGCACTGTAAGGTGGATTAAAGTTCGTTAATACACATGTTCACAACTCATTAAAGAATGTTTGTTGAATCCGTGGTGCATGTAACGTGTTCAGAACACGGAATGTCACGGTGATTGAAACTAGGTAAGTTACATATCTTTTGGGTAGAACTGGCTCCAAGAGCATTTTTCTGCCAAATCTGCCTCATTTTCAAAACTGGCATTAAAACTAACTGTGAAATCTGAGAAAATTCTTCAAAGTGTCAGTAAGCCTTGTATGGTGGATGAAAGTGCTGTAATCCACTTGCTAACAACTCTGTAGTGAATATTTGTCACATCCAAGATGCATGTAGCGTGTTCGGAACATGGAATTTGATGGTGAGCGAATCCATGTAAATTACATGTCTATTAGAACACGCTCCAAGAGGTTTATGCCGTGAAATCTGCCTCATTTTCGAAACTGGAATTTGGAAAACCCTGTGAAATCACAGAAAATGCTTCTAAGCATCTATATGCCTTCTATAGTGAGAAAGTCCTGTAATCCACATGCAAGCAACTCTGTAGTGTATTTTTGTCGAATCTTTTCTGCATGTAGCATGTTCGAAAGACTGCAATTTCACGGCGGGAGAATCTATGTAATTTACATATCTATTGGTAGAACACGCTCCAACAGTTTTTTCCTTTGAAAACTGCCTGATTTTCGAAACTGCTAATTAGGAAATGTCTGCGAACTCAGTGTTAATGTTTCTAGGTGTCAATATGCCTTGTATGGTGGATGAAAGTTCTGTAATACACATGTACACAACTCATTAAATATGTTTGTCAAATCCGTGATGTATGTAGCGTGTTCGGAACACGGACTGTCACGGTGAGGGAAACTATGTAAATTACATATCTCTTGGTTAGAACACGCTCCAGGAGCATTTTACTAGAAAAATCTGCCTCAGTTTGGAAACTGGTGTTTGAAAATGCTGCAAAATCTGAGTAAATGCTTTAAGGTGACAATATGTCTTCAATGGGTTATTAAAGATGTGTAATTCACATGCTAAGAACTCAGCAGTGAATATTTGTTGAATCCGTGGTGCATGGACCGTTTTCGGAACACGGAATGTTACGGTGACGGTATCTATGAAAATGAGATGTCTATTGGATAGAACATGCACCAAGAGAATTTTTCTGCGAAAACTGCCTGATTTTCGTAACTGACGTTAGGAAAACCTGCGAAATCTAAGTAAATGTTTCTAGGTGTAAATATGCCTTGTATTGTGGTTGAAAAATCGGTAATCCACATGCTCACGCTCATTAAATAATGTTTGTCGAAGCCGTGATGAATGTAACGTTTTCGGAACACGGAATGTCTCGGTGAGTGAAACTCTGAAAATAACAATTCTACTGGATAGAACTCGCTTGAATTGAATGTTTCTGTGACAATTTCATGATTTTCGAAACTGGATGTTAGGAAAAACCTGCGAAATCAGAATAACTACTTCTAGGTGTAAATATGCCTTGTATGGTGGATGAAAGTTCGGTAATCCACATGCTCACACTCATTAAAGAATGTTTGTCGAATTCGTGATGCATGTAACGTGTTTGGAATACGGAATGTCATAGTGAAGGAAACAATGTAAGTTACATGTCTATTGGGTAGAACTCGCTTGAAGAGAATTTTTCTGCGAAATGTGCCTCATTTTCAAAACTGCCATTAGGAGAACCCTGTGAAATCTGAGAAAATGCTTCTAAGTGTCAATATGCCTTGAATGGTGAATGAAAGTCCGGTAATCCACATGTTAATAACAGTGTAGTAATTATTTTTTAAACCGTGATTCATGTAGCGCTTTTGGAAAATGGAATTTCACGGTAATGAAACTATGTAAATTACAATTCTATTGAGTAGAACGAGCTAGAAGAGAATTTTTCTGCGAAAATTGCATGATTATCGAATCTGAAGTTTGGAAAAAGCTGCAAAACGAGAGTAATATTTGTAGGTGTAAAGTGTGCCCTTATGTTGCAAGAAAGTTCGGTAATCCACATTTCACAACATATTAAAGAATCTTTTTCTAATCCGTGATGCATGTACCGTGTTCAGAACGTGGAATTTCACGGTGATTGAAACAATGTAAATTACTTCTCTATTGGGTAGAACTCGCTCCGAGAGGTTTTTCTGCGAAAACTTCAGTCATTTTTGAAACTGGCGTTTGAAACGCTGCAAAATCTGAGAAAATACTTCTAAGAATCAATATTCAATGTATTGTGATGAAAGTTCGGTAATCCACATGCTAACAAATTTGTAGTAGGAATATTTGTCGAATCCTTTATGCATGTAAGCATGTTCGGAACACGGAATTCACGGCCAGGGAATTTATGTAAATTACATTTCTCTTGGTTAGAAATCACTCCAAGAGATTTTTTCCTGAGAAATAGGCCGGATATTCGAAACTGGACGATTAGGAAAACCCTGCGAAATCAGATTAAATAAGATTCTCGGTGTAAATATGCCTGGGATGGTGGATTAAGTTCGGTAATCCGCATGCTAAACAACTCTGTAGCTGAATATTTGTCGAATCTGAGATACGTGAAAGCCGTGTTGCGGAACACAGAATATCACGGTGAGCGAATCTAGGTAAAATACATGTACTCTTGTGTAGAATTCGCTCCAAAGATTTTTCTGGGAAATCGCTCATTTGTCGATACTGGCGTTTAGTAAAATATCTTGCACAAATTCATGAGAAAAATGCTTCAAAGTGTCAATATGCCTTGTATGGTTGAGGCAAGATCCGTAAAAACACATGCAAACAATTCTGTGGTGAATATTTGTAGAAAGCATTATGCATGTAGCCTGATGTTATCAAGGAAAATGCCGGCGATGGAATCTATGTAAATTACACGCCTATTGGTTAGAATTCGCTCCAAAATTTTTCCCTGAGAGAACGGCCTGATTTTCGAAACTGGCATTAGGAAAAAGCTGCAATTTCAGAGTTAATGTTTCTAGGTGTATATATGCCATTTATGGTGGATGAAAGTTCTGTAATCTACATGTTCACAACTCATTCGAAAAAGTTTGTTGAAACCTTGATGCATGTAGCGTGTTCGGAAAATGGAATGTCACTGTGAGGGAAACTATGTAAATTACATTTCTATTGGGAAATACTCGCTCCACGAGAATTTTTCTGCGAATCTGCCTCCTTTTCAAAACTGGCATTAGGAAAACTTTCGAAATATGAGAAAATGCTTCAAAGTGTCAACATGGCTTTTATGGTGGATGAAAGTTCGGTAATCCTTATGCTAACAACTCTGTAGTGAATATTTGTCGAATCCGTGATGCATGTAGCTTTTTCGGAACACGGAATGTCACGATGATGAGTTGTATGTAAATTGCATGTCTATTGGGTAGAACTCGCTCCAAGAGGATTTTTCTGTGGAAACTGCATGATTTTAGAGACTGACATTAGGAGAAATCTACTAAATCAGAATAAAATTTCTATGTATAAATATGCACTGTAAGGTGGATGAAAGTTTGTTAATACACATGTTCAAAACTCATTAAAGAATGTTTGTTGAATCCGTGGTGCATGTAATGTGTTCAGAACACGGAATGTCACGGTGATTGAAACTAGTTAAGTTACATACCTTTTGGGTAGAACTGGCTCCAAGAGCATTTTTCTGCCAAAACTGCCTCATTTTCAAACCTGGCATTAAAAGTAACTGTGAAATCTGAAAAAATTCTTCAAAGTGTCATAAAGCCTTGTATGGTGGATGAAAGTGCTGTAATCCACTTGCTAACAACTCTGTAGTGAATAATTTGTCGCATCCGAGATGCATGTAGCGTGTTCGGAACACGGAATTTCACGGTGAGCGAATCCATTAAATTACATGTCTATTGGTTAGAACCCTCTCCAAGAGAGTTTCTGCCGTGAAATCTGCCTCATTTTGAAACTGGCAGTTTCGAAAGCTCTGTGAAATCAGAGAAAAAGCTTCTAAGCATCAATATGCCTACTACTGTGATGAAAGTCCTGTAATCCACATGCAAACAACACTGTAGTGTATTTTTGTCGAAATCTTTCTGCATGTAGCGTGTTCGAAACACGGAATTTCACAGCGGGAGACTCTATGTAATTACATATCTATTGGGTAGAACACGCTCAACAGTTTTTTCCTTTGAAACTGCCTGATTTCGAAACTGCTATTAGGAAATAGCTGCGAACTCAGAGTTAATGTTTCTAGGTGTAAATATGCCTTGTATGTGGATGAAAGTTCTGTAATACACATGTACACAACTCATTAAATATGTTTGTCAAATCCGTGATGTATGTAGCGTGTTCGGAACACGGACTGTCACGGTGAGGGAAACTATGTAAATTACATATCTCTTGGTTAGAACACGCTCCAGGAGCATTTTACTAGAAAAATCTGCCTCAGTTTGGAAACTGGTGTTTGAAAATTCTGCAAAATCTGAGTAAATGCTTTAAGGTGATAATATGTCTTCAATGGGTTATTAAAGATGTGTAATTCACATGCTAAGAAACTCAGCAGTGAATATTTGTTGAATCCGTGGTGCATGGACCGTTTTCGGAACACGGAATGTTACGGTGACCGGTATCTATGAAAATGAGATGTCTATTGGATAGAACATGCACCAAGAGAATTTTTCGGCGAAAACTCCTGATTTTCGTAACTGACGTTAGGAAAACCTGCTGAAATCTAAGTAAATGTTTCTAGGTGTAAATAGTGCCTTGTATTGTGGTTGAAAAATCGGTAATCCACATGCTCACGCTCATTAAATAATGTTTGTCGAAGCCGTGATAAATGTAACGTTTTTAGAACACGGAATGTATCAGTGAGTGAAACTCTGAAAATAACAATTCTCCTGGATAGAACTCGCTTGAATTGAATGTTTCTGCGACAATTTCATGATTTTCGAAACTGGATGTAAGGAAAAACCTGCGAAATCAGAATAACTACTTCTAGGTGTAAATATGCCTTGTATGGTGGATGAAAGTTCTGTAATACACATGTACACAACTCATTAAAAATGTTTGTCAAATCCGTGATGTATTTAGCGTGTTCGGAACACGGACTGTCACGGTGAGGGAAACTATGTAAATTACAAATCTCTTGGTTAGAACACGCTCCAGGAGAATTTTACAGAAAAATCTGCCTCAGTTTGGAAACTGGTGTTTTGAAAATTCTGCAAAATCTGAGTAAATGCTTTAAGGTGACAATATGTCTTCAATGGGTTATTAAAGATGTGTAATTCACATGCAAAGAACAGAGCAGTGAATATTTGTTGAATCCGTGGTGCATGTACCGTTTTCGGAACACGGAATGTTACGGTGACGGTATCTATGAAAATGAGATATTTATTGGATAGAACATGCACCAAGAGAATTTTTCTGCGAAAACTCCCTGATTTTCGTAACTGACGTTAGGAAAACCTGTGAAATCTAAGTAAATGTTTCTAGGTGTAAATGTGCCTTGTATTGTGGTTGAAAAATCGGTAATCCACATGCTCACGCTCATTAAATAATGTTTGTCGAAGCCGTGATGAATGTAACGTTTTAGAACACGGAATGTCTCAGTGAGTGAAACTCTGAAAATAACAATTCTACTGGATAGAACTCGCTTGAATTGAATGTTTCTGCAACAATTTCATGATTTTCCAAACTGGATATTAGGAAAAACCTGCGAAATCAGAATAACTACTTCTAGGTGTAAATATGCCTTGTATGGTGGATGAAAGTTTGGTAATCCACATGCTCACACTCATTAAAGAATGTTTGTCGAATTTGAGATGCATGTAACGTGTTCGGAGTACGGAATGTCATAATGAAGGAAACAATGTAAGTTATATGTCTATTGGGTAGAACTCGCTTGAAGAGAATTTTTCTGCGAAATGTGCCTCATTTTCCAAACTGCCATTAGGAGAACCCTGTGAAATCTGAGAAAATGCTTCTAAGTGTCAATATGCCTTAAATGGTGAATGAAAGCCCGGAAATCCACATGTTAATTACAGTGTAGTAATAAATTTGTAAACCGTGATTCAAGTAGCGCTTTTGGAAAATGGAATTTCACGGTAATGAATCTATGTAAATTACAATTCTATTGAGTAGAACGAGCTAGAAGAGAATTTTTCTGCGAAAATTGCATGATTATCGAATCTGAAGTTTGGAAAAAACTGCAAAACAAGAGTAAGTATTTGTAGGTTGAAATATGCCTTTATGTTGAAAGAAAGTTCGGTAATCCTCATTTTCACAACATATTAAAGAATCTTTTTCTAATCCGTGGTGCATGTACCGTGTTCAGAACGTGGAATTTCACGGTGATAGAAACAATGTAAATTACTACTCTATTGGGTAGAACACGCTCCGAGAGAGTTTTTCTGCAGAAACTTCATCATTTTTGAAACTGGCGTTTGGAAAACGCTGCAAAATCTGAGAAAATACTTCTAAGGATCAATACTCAATGTATTGTGATGAAAGTTCGGTAATCCACATGCTAACAAATTTGTAGAGGATATTTGTCGAATCCTTTATGCATGAAGCATGTTCGGAACACGGAAATTCACGGGCAGGGAATTTATGTAAATTACATTTCTCTTGTTTAGAAATCACTCCAAGAGATTTTTCCTGAGAAATAGGCCTGATATTTGAAACTGACTTTAGGAAAACCCTGCGAAATCAGATTACTAGATTCTCGGTGTAAATCTGCCTTGGATGGTGGATGGTAGTTCGGTAATCCGCATGCTAACAACTCTGTAGTGAATATTTGTCGAATCCGAGATACGTGAAGCGTGTTCGGAACACAGAATATCACGGTGAGCGAATCTATGTAAAATACATGTCTCTTGGGTAGAATTCGCTCCAAGAGATTTTTCTGGGAAATCTGCCTCATTTTTGAAACTGGCTTTAGAAAATATCTGCAAAATCAGTGAAAATGCTTCAAAGTTTCAATATGCCTTGTATTGTGATGCAAGATCGTAAAAACACATGCAAACAAATCTGTGGTGAATATTTGTAGAAAGCATTATGCATGTAGCCTGATGGTTCACGGAAAATGCCGGCGATGTGATCTATGTAATTACACGCCTATTGGTTAGAATTCAGCACCAAAATATTTTCCTGAGAAAACGGAATGATTTTCGAAACTGGCATTAGGAAAATGCTGCAAATCCAGAGTTAATGTTTCTAGGTGTATATATGCCATTTATGGTGGATGAAAGTTCTGTAATCTACATGTTCACAACTCATTTGAGAAAGTTTGTTGAAACCTTGATGCATGAAGCGTGTTCGGAAAATGGAATGTCACTCTGAGGGAAACTTATGTAAACTAAATTCTATTGGGAAGTACACGCTCCACAAGGATTTTTCTGCGAATCTGCCTCCTTTTCAAAACTGGCATTAGGAAAATCTTTCGAAATATGAGAAAATGCTTCAAAGTGTCAACATGGCTTTTATGGTGGATGAAAGTTCGATAATCCTTATGCTAACAACTCTGTAGTGAATATTTGTCGAATCCGTGATGCATGTAGCTTTTTCGGAACACGGAATGTCACGATGATGAGTTGTATGTAAATTGCATGTCTATTGGGTAGAACTCGCTCCAAGAGGATTTTTCTGTGGAAACTGCATGATTTTAGAGACTGACATTAGGAGAAATCTACTAAATCAGAATAAAATTTCTATGTATAAATATGCACTGTAAGGTGGATGAAAGTTTGTTAATACACATGTTCACAACTCATTAAAGAATGTTTGTTGAATCCGTGGTGCATGTAATGTGTTCAGAACACGGAATGTCACGGTGATTGAAACTAGTTAAGTTACATACCTTTTGGGTAGAACTGGCTCCAAGAGCATTTTTCTGCCAAAACTGCCTCATTTTCGAACCTGGCATTAAAAGTAAACTGTGAAATCTGAAAAAATTCTTCAAAGTGTCATAAAGCCTTGTATGGTGGATGAAAGTGTTGTAATCCACTTGCTAACAACTCTGTAGTGAATAATTGTCGCATCCGAGATGCATGTAGCGTGTTCGGAACACGGAATTTCACGGTGAGCGAATCATGTAACTACATGTCTATTGGTTTAGAACCCACTCCGAGAAGTTTCTGCCATGAAATCTGCCTTATTTTTGAAACTGGCATTTCGAAAGCTCTGTGAAATCAGAGAAAAATTTCTAAGCATCTATATGCCTACTACTGTGATGAAAGTCCTGTAATCCACATGCAAACAACACTGTAGTGTATATTTTCGAAATCTTTTCTGCATGTAGCGTGTTCGAAACACGTAATTTCACAGCGGGAGACTGTATGTAATTACATATCTATTGGGTAGAACACGCTCCGAACAGTTTTTTCCTTTGAAAACTGCCTGAATTTCGAAAGTGCTATTAGTAAAATCCTGCGAACTAAGAGTTAATGTTTCTAGGTGTAAATATGCCTTGTATGGTTGATGAAAGTTCTGTAATACACATGTACACAACTCATTAAATATGTTTGTCAAATCCGTGATGTATTTAGCGTGTTCGGAACACGGACTGTCACGGTGAGGGAAACTATGTAAATTACAAATCTCTTGTTAGAACACGCTCCAGGAGAATTTTACATGAAAAATCTGCCTCAGTTTGGAAACTGGTGTTTTGAAAATTCTGCAAAATCTGAGTAAATGCTTTAAGGTGATAATATGTCTTCAATGGGTTATTAAAGATGTGTAATTCACATGCCAAAGAACTCAGAAGTGAATATTTGTTGAATCCGTGGTGCATGGACCGTTTTCGGAAAACGGAATGTTACGGTGACCGTATCTATGAAATGAGATGTTTATTGGATTATAGAACAGGCACCAAGAGAATTTTTCGGCAAAAACTCCCTGATTTTCGTAACTGACGTTAGGGAAAACCTGTGAAATCTAAGTAAATGTTCTAGGTGTAAATGTGCCTTGTATTGTGGTTGAAAAATCGGTAATCCACATGCTCACGCTCATTAAATAATGTTTGTCGAAGCCGTGATAAATGTAACGTTTTTAGAACACGGAATGTATCAGTGAGTGAAACTCTGAAAATAACAATTCTCCTGGATAGAACTCGCTTGAATTGAATGTTTCTGCGACAATTTCATGATTTTCGAAACTGGATGTAAGGAAAAACCTGCGAAATCAGAATAACTACTTCTAGGTGTAAATATGCCTTGTATGGTGGATGAAAGTTCTGTAATACACATGTACACAACTCATTAAAAATGTTTGTCAAATCCGTGATGTATTTAGCGTGTTCGGAACACGGACTGTCACGGTGAGGGAAACTATGTAAATTACAAATCTCTTGGTTAGAACACGCTCCAGGAGAATTTTACAGAAAAATCTGCCTCAGTTTGGAAACTGGTGTTTTGAAAATTCTGCAAAATCTGAGTAAATGCTTTAAGGTGACAATATGTCTTCAATGGGTTATTAAAGATGTGTAATTCACATGCAAAGAACAGAGCAGTGAATATTTGTTGAATCCGTGGTGCATGGACCGTTTTCGGAACACGGAATGTTACGGTGACGGTATCTATGAAAATGAGATATTTATTGGATAGAACATGCACCAAGAGAATTTTTCGGCAAAAACTCCCTGATTTTCGTAACTGACGTTAGGAAAACCTGTGAAATCTAAGTAAATGTTTCTAGGTGTAAATGTGCCTTGTATTGTGGTTGAAAAATCGGTAATCCACATGCTCACGCTCATTAAATAATGTTTGTCGAAGCCGTGATGAATGTAACGTTTTTAGAACACGGAATGTCTCAGTGAGTGAAACTCTGAAAATAACAATTCTACTGGATAGAACTCGCTTGAATTGAATGTTTCTGTGACAATTTCATGATTTTCGAAACTGGATGTTAGGAAAAACCTGCGAAATCAGAATAACTACTTCTAGGTGTAAATATGCCTTGTATGGTGGATGAAAGTTCGGTAATCCACATGCTCACACTCATTAAAGAATGTTTGTCGAATTCGAGATTCATGTAACTGTGTTCGGATACGGAATGTCATAGTGAAGGAAACAATATAAGTTACATGTCTATTGGGTAGAACTCGCTTGAAGAGAGTTTTTCTGTGAAATGTGCCTCATTTTGCCAAACTGCCATTAGGAGAACACTGTGAAATCTGAGAAAATGCTTCTAAGGTGTCAATATGCCTTGAATGGTGAATGAAAGCCCGGAATCCACATGTTAATTAACAGTGTAGTAATAATTTGTAAACCGTGATTCAAGTAGCGCTTTGGAAAATGGAATTTCACGGTAATGAAACTATGTAAATTACAATTCTATTGAGTAGAACGAGCTAGAAGAGAATTTTTCTGCGAAAATTGCATGATTATCGAATCTGAAGTTTGGAAAAAACTGCAAAACAAGAGTAAGTATTTGTAGGTTGAAATATGCCTTTATGTTGAAAGAAAGTTCGGTAATCCTCATTTTCACAACATATTAAAGAATCTTTTTCTAATCCGTGGTGCATGTACCGTGTTCAGAACGTGGAATTTCACGGTGATAGAAACAATGTAAATTACTACTCTATTGGGTAGAACACGCTCCGAGAGAGTTTTTCTGCAGAAACTTCATCATTTTTGAAACTGGCGTTTGGAAAACGCTGCAAAATCTGAGAAAATACTTCTAAGGATCAATACTCAATGTATTGTGATGAAAGTTCGGTAATCCACATGCTAACAAATTTGTAGAGGATATTTGTCGAATCCTTTATGCATGAAGCATGTTCGGAACACGGAAATTCACGGGCAGGGAATTTATGTAAATTACATTTCTCTTGTTTAGAAATCACTCCAAGAGATTTTTCCTGAGAAATAGGCCTGATATTTGAAACTGACTTTAGGAAAACCCTGCGAAATCAGATTACTAGATTCTCGGTGTAAATCTGCCTTGGATGGTGGATGGTAGTTCGGTAATCCGCATGCTAACAACTCTGTAGTGAATATTTTTCGAATCCGAGATACGTGAAGTTTGTTCGGAACACAGAATATCACGGTGTGCGAATCTATGTAAAATACATATCT
Organism: Camelus ferus; assembly: GCF_009834535.1. Classification (NCBI taxonomy): domain Eukaryota; kingdom Metazoa; phylum Chordata; class Mammalia; order Artiodactyla; family Camelidae; genus Camelus; species Camelus ferus. The sequence goes on from NC_045708.1 coordinate 67,972,313, forward strand.
CTTGGGTTGAATTCGCTCCAAGAGTTTTTTCTGGGAAATCTGCCTCATTTTTGAAACTGGCTTTTGAAAAATCTGCAAAATCAGTGAAAATGCTTCAAAGTGTCAATATGCCTTGTATTGTGATGCAAGATCGTAAAAACACATGCAAACAAATCTGTGGTGAATATTTGTAGAAAGCATTATGCATGTAGCCTGATGGTTCACGGAAAATGCCGGCGATGTGAATCTATGTAATTACACGCCTATTTGTTAGAATTCACACCAAAAATATTTTCCTGAGAAAACGGACTGATTTTCGAAACTGGCATTAGGAAAATGCTGCAAATCCAGAGTTAATGTTTCTAGGTGTATATATGCCATTTATGGTGGATGAAAGTTCTGTAATCTACATGTTCACAACTCATTCGAGAAAGTTTGTTGAAACCTTGATGCATGAAGCGTGTTCGGAAAATGGAATGTCACTCTGAGGGAAACTATGTAAACTTAAATTCTATTGGGAAGTACATCGCTCCACAAGGATTTTTCTGCGAATCTGCCTCCTTTTCAAAACTGGCATTAGGAAAATCTTTTGAAATATGAGAAAATGCTTCAAAGTGTCAACATGGCTTTTATGGTGGATGAAAGTTCGTAATCCTTATGCTAACAACTCTGTAGTGAATATTTGTCGAATCCGTGATGCATGTAGCTTTTTCGGAACACGGAATTTCACGATGATGGGTTCTATGTAAATTGCATGTCTATTGGGTAGAACTCGCTCCAAGAGGATTTTTCTGTGGAAACTGCATGATTTTAGAGACTGACATTAGGAGAAATCTACTAAATCAGAATAAAATTTCTATGTATAAATATGCACTGTAAGGTGGATGAAAGTTCGTTAATACACATGTTCAAAACTCATTAAAGAATGTTTGTTGAATCCGTGGTGCATGTAACTGTGTTCAGAACACGGAATGTCACGGTGATTGAAACTAGTTAAGTTACATATCTTTTGGGTAGAACTGGCTCCAAGAGCATTTTTCTGCCAAATCTGCCTCATTTTCAAACCTGGCATTAAAACTAACCTGTGAAATCTGAGAAAAATTCTTCAAAGTGTCATAAGCCTTGTATGGTGGATGAAAGTGCTGTAATCCACTTGCTAACAACTCTGTAGTGAATAATTTGTCGCATCCGAGATGCATGTAGCGTGTTCGGAACACGGAATTTCACGGTGAGCGAATTCCATGTAACTTACATGTCTATTGGTTTAGAACCCACTCCGAGAGTTTCTGCCATGAAATCTGCCTTATTTTTGAAACTGGCATTTCGAAAGCTCTGTGAAATCAGAGAAAAATTTCTAAGCATCTATATGCCTACTACTGTGATGAAAGTCCTGTAATCCACATGCAAACAACACTGTAGTGTATATTTTCGAATCTTTTCTGCATGTAGCGTGTTCAAAACACGTAATTTCACAGCGGGAGACTGTATGTAATTAACATATCTATTGGGTAGAACACGCTCGAACAGTTTTTTCCTTTGAAAACTGCCTGAATTTCGAAACTGCTATTAGTAAAATCCTGCGAACTAAGAGTTAATGTTTCTAGGTGTAAATATGCCTTGTATGGTTGATGAAAGTTCTGTAATACACATGTACACAACTCATTAAATATGTTTGTCAAATCCGTGATGTATTTAGCGTGTTCGGAACACGGACTGTCACGGTGAGGGAAACTATGTAAATTACAAATCTCTTGTTTAGAACACGCTCCAGGAGAATTTTACAGAAAAATCTGCCTCAGTTTGGAAACTGGTGTTTTGAAAATTCTGCAAAATCTGAGTAAATGCTTTAAGGTGATAATATGTCTTCAATGGGTTATTAAAGATGTGTAATTCACATGCCAAAAACTCAGAAGTGAATATTTGTTGAATCCGTGGTGCATGGACCGTTTTCGGAAAACGGAATGTTACGGTGACCGTATCTATGAAAATGAGATGTTTATTGGATAGAACATGCACCAAGAGAATTTTTCGGCAAAAACTCCCTGATTTTCGTAACTGACGTTAGGAAAACCTGTGAAATCTAAGTAAATGTTTCTAGGTGTAAATGTGCCTTGTATTGTGGTTGAAAAATCGGTAATCCACATGCTCACGCTCATTAAATAATGTTTGTCGAAGCCGTGATAAATGTAACGTTTTTAGAACACGGAATGTATCAGTGAGTGAAACTCTGAAAATAACAATTCTACTGGATAGAACTCGCTTGAATTGAATGTTTCTGCGACAATTTCATGATTTTCGAAACTGGATGTAAGGAAAAACCTGCGAATCAGAATAACTACTTCTAGGTGTAAATATGCCTTGTATGGTGGATGAAAGTTCTGTAATACACATGTCACACAACTCATTAAAAATGTTTGTCAAATCCGTGATGTATTAGCGTGTTCGGAACACGGGACTGTCACGGTTAGAGGGAAACTATGTAAATTACAAATCTCTTGGGTTAGCAACACGCTCCAGGAGAATTTTACAGAAAATCTGCCTCAGTTGGAAACTGGTGTTTTGAAAATTCTGCAAAATCTGAGTAAATGCTTTAAGGTGACAATATGTCTTCAATGGGTTATTAAAGATGTGTAATTCACATGCAAAGAACAGAGCAGTGATATTTGTTGAATCCGTGGTGCATGGACCGTTTTCGTGAACACGGAATGTTACGGTGACGGTATCTATGAAAATGAGATATTTATGGATTAGAACATGCACCAAGAGAATTTTTCGGCAAAAACTCCCTGATTTTCGTAACTGACGTTAGGAAAACCTGTGAAATCTAAGTAAATGTTTCTAGGTGTAAATGTGCCTTGTATTGTGGTTGAAAAATCGGTAATCCACATGCTCACGCTCATTAAATAATGTTTGTCGAAGCCGTGATGAATGTAACGTTTTTAGAACACGGAATGTCTCAGTGAGTGAAACTCTGAAAATAACAATTCTACTGGATAGAACTCGCTTGAATTGAATGTTTCTGCAACAATTTCATGATTTTCCAAACTGGATATTAGGAAAAACCTGCGAAATCAGAATAACTACTTCTAGGTGTAAATATGCCTTGTATGGTGGATGAAAGTTTGGTAATCCACATGCTCACACTCATTAAAGAATGTTTGTCGAATTTGAGATGCATGTAACGTGTTCGGAGTACGGAATGTCATAATGAAGGAAACAATGTAAGTTATATGTCTATTGGGTAGAACTCGCTTGAAGAGAATTTTTCTGCGAAATGTGCCTCATTTTCCAAACTGCCATTAGGAGAACCCTGTGAAATCTGAGAAAATGCTTCTAAGTGTCAATATGCCTTGAATGGTGAATGAAAGCCCGGTAATCCACATGTTAATAACAGTGTAGTAATTATTTTGTAAACCGTGATTCAAGTAGCGCTTTTGGAAAATGGAATTTCACGGTAATGAAACTATGTAAATTACAATTCTATTGAGTAGAACGAGCTAGAAGAGAATTTTTCTGCGAAAATTGCATGATTATCGAATCTGAAGTTTGGAAAAATCTGCAAAACAAGAGTAAGTATTTGTAGGTTTAAATGTGCCTTTATGTTGCAAGAAAGTTCGGTAATCCTCATTTTCACAACATATTAAAGAATCTTTTTCTAATCCGTGGTGCATGTACCGTGTTCAGAACGTGGAATTTCACGGTGATTGAAACAATGTAAATTACTCTCTATTGGGTAGAACTCGCTCCGAGAGAGTTTTTCTGCGAAAACTTCATCATTTTTGAAACTGGCGTTTGGAAACGCTGCAAAATCTGAGAAAATACTTCTAAGGATCAATACTCAATGTATTGTGATGAAAGTTCGGTAATCCACATGCTAACAAATTTGTAGAGGATATTTGTCGAATCCTTTATGCATGAAGCATGTTCGGAACACGGAAATTCACGGGCAGGGAATTTATGTAAATTACATTTCTCTTGTTTAGAAATCACTCCAAGAGATTTTTCCTGAGAATAGGCCTGATATTTGAAACTGACTTTAGGAAAACCCTGCGAACTCAGATTACTAGATTCTCGGTGTAATCTGCCTTGGATGGTGGATGGTAAGTTCGGTAATCCGCATGCTAACAACTCTGTAGTGAATATTTGTCGAATCCGAGATACGTGAAGCGTGTTCGGAACACAGAATATCACGGTGAGCGAATCTATGTAAAATACATGTCTCTTGGGTAGAATTCGCTCCAAGAGATTTTTCTGGGAAATCTGCCTCATTTTTGAAACTGGCTTTAGAAAATATCTGCAAAATCAGTGAAAATGCTTCAAAGTTTCAATATGCCTTGTATTGTGATGCAAGATCGTAAAAACACATGCAAACAAATCTGTGGTGAATATTTGTAGAAAGCATTATGCATGTAGCCTGATGGTTCACGGAAAATGCCGGCGATGTGATCTATGTAATTTACACGCCTATTTGTTAGAATTCACACCAAAAATATTTTCCTGAGAAAACGGAATGATTTTCGAAACTGGCATTAGGAAAATGCTGCAAATCCAGAGTTAATGTTTCTAGGTGTATATATGCCATTTATGGTGGATGAAAGTTCTGTAATCTACATGTTCACAACTCATTTGAGAAAGTTTGTTGAAACCTTGATGCATGAAGCGTGTTCGGAAAATGGAATGTCACTCTGAGGGAAATTATGTAAACTAAAATTCTATTGGGAAGTACACGCTCCACAAGGATTTTTCTGCGAATCTGCCTCCTTTTCAAAACTGGCATTAGGAAAATCTTTTGAAATATGAGAAAATGCTTCAAAGTGTCAACATGGCTTTTATGGTGGATGAAAGTTCGATAATCCTTATGCTAACAACTCTGTAGTGAATATTTGTCGAATCCGTGATGCATGTAGCTTTTTCGGAACACGGAATGTCACGATGATGAGTTGTATGTAAATTGCATGTCTATTGGGTAGAACTCGCTCCAAGAGGATTTTTCTGTGGAAACTGCATGATTTTAGAGACTGACATTAGGAGAAATCTACTAAATCAGAATAAAATTTCTATGTATAAATATGCACTGTAAGGTGGATGAAAGTTTGTTAATACACATGTTCACAACTCATTAAAGAATGTTTGTTGAATCCGTGGTGCATGTAATGTGTTCAGAACACGGAATGTCACGGTGATTGAAACTAGTTAAGTTACATACCTTTTGGGTAGAACTGGCTCCAAGAGCATTTTTCTGCCAAAACTGCCTCATTTTCAAACCTGGCATTAAAAGTAAACTGTGAAATCTGAAAAAATTCTTCAAAGTGTCATAAAGCCTTGTATGGTGGATGAAAGTGTTGTAATCCACTTGCTAACAACTCTGTAGTGAATAATTGTCGCATCCGAGATGCATGTAGCGTGTTCGGAACACGGAATTTCACGGTGAGCGAATTCATGTTAATTACATGTCTATTGGTTTGAACCCACTCCGAGAAGTTTCTGCCATGAAATCTGCCTTATTTTTGAAACTGGCATTTCGAAAGCTCTGTGAAATCAGAGAAAAATTTCTAAGCATCTATATGCCTACTACTGTGATGAAAGTCCTGTAATCCACATGCAAACAACACTGTAGTGTATATTTTCGAATTTTTCTGCATGTAGCGTGTTCAAAACACGTAATTTCACAGCGGGAGACTGTATGTAATTAACATATCTATTGGGTAGAACACGCTCGAACAGTTTTTTCCTTTGAAAACTGCCTGAATTTCGAAACTGCTATTAGTAAAATCCTGCGAACTAAGAGTTAATGTTTCTAGGTGTAAATATGCCTTGTATGGTTGATGAAAGTTCTGTAATACACATGTACACAACTCATTAAATATGTTTGTCAAATCCGTGATGTATTTAGCGTGTTCGGAACACGGACTGTCACGGTGAGGGAAACTATGTAAATTACAAATCTCTTGTTAGAACACGCTCCAGGAGAATTTTACAGAAAAATCTGCCTCAGTTTGGAAACTGGTGTTTTGAAAATTCTGCAAAATCTGAGTAAATGCTTTAAGGTGATAATATGTCTTCAATGGGTTATTAAAGATGTGTAATTCACATGCCAAAAACTCAGAAGTGAATATTTGTTGAATCCGTGGTGCATGGACCGTTTTCGGAAAACGGAATGTTACGGTGACCGTATCTATGAAAATGAGATGTTTATTGGATAGAACAGGCACCAAGAGAATTTTTCGGCAAAAACTCCCTGATTTTCGTAACTGACGTTAGGAAAACCTGTGAAATCTAAGTAAATGTTTCTAGGTGTAAATGTGCCTTGTATTGTGGTTGAAAAATCGGTAATCCACATGCTCACGCTCATTAAATAATGTTTGTCGAAGCCGTGATAAATGTAACGTTTTTAGAACACGGAATGTATCAGTGAGTGAGACTCTGAAAATAACAATTCTACTGGATAGAACTCGCTTGAATTGAATGTTTCTGCGACAATTTCATGATTTTCGAAACTGGATGTAAGGAAAAACCTGCGAAATCAGAATAACTACTTCTAGGTGTAAATATGCCTTGTATGGTGGATGAAAGATTCTGTAATACACATGTACACAACTCATTAAAAATGTTTGTCAAATCCGTGATGTATTTAGCGTGTTCGGAACACGGACTGTCACGGTGAGGGAAACTATGTAAATTACAAATCTCTTGGTTAGAACACGCTCCAGGAGAATTTTACAGAAAAATCTGCCTCAGTTTGGAAACTGGTGTTTTGAAAATTCTGCAAAATCTGAGTAAATGCTTTAAGGTGACAATATGTCTTCAATGGGTTATTAAAGATGTGTAATTCACATGCAAAGAACAGAGCAGTGAATATTTGTTGAATCCGTGGTGCATGGACCGTTTTCGGAACACGGAATGTTACGGTGACGGTATCTATGAAAATGAGATATTTATTGGATAGAACATGCACCAAGAGAATTTTTCGGCAAAAACTCCCTGATTTTCGTAACTGACGTTAGGAAAATCTGTGAAATCTAAGTAAATGTTTCTAGGTGTAAATGTGCCTTGTATTGTGGTTGAAAAATCGGTAATCCACATGCTCACGCTCATTAAATAATGTTTGTCGAAGCCGTGATGAATGTAACGTTTTTAGAACACGGAATGTCTCAGTGAGTGAAACTCTGAAAATAACAATTCTACTGGATAGAACTCGCTTGAATTGAATGTTTCTGCAACAATTTCATGATTTTCCAAACTGGATATTAGGAAAAACCTGCGAAATCAGAATAACTACTTCTAGGTGTAAATATGCCTTGTATGGTGGATGAAAGTTCGGTAATCCACATGCTCACACTCATTAAAGAATGTTTGTCGAATTTGAGATGCATGTAACGTGTTCGGAGTACGGAATGTCATAATGAAGGAAATAATGTAAGTTATATGTCTATTGGGTAGAACTCGCTTGAAGAGAATTTTTCTGCGAAATGTGCCTCATTTTCCAAACTGCCATTAGGAGAACCCTGTGAAATCTGAGAAAATGCTTCTAAGTGTCAATATGCCTTAAATGGTGAATGAAAGCCCGGAAATCCACATGTTAATTACAGTGTAGTAATAAATTTGTAAACCGTGATTCAAGTAGCGCTTTTGGAAAATGGAATTTCACGGTAATGAATCTATGTAAATTACAATTCTATTGAGTAGAACGAGCTAGAAGAGAATTTTTCTGCGAAAATTGCATGATTATCGAATCTGAAGTTTGGAAAAAACTGCAAAACAAGAGTAAGTATTTGTAGGTTGAAATATGCCTTTATGTTGAAAGAAAGTTCGGTAATCCTCATTTTCACAACATATTAAAGAATCTTTTTCTAATCCGTGGTGCATGTACCGTGTTCAGAACGTGGAATTTCACGGTGATAGAAACAATGTAAATTACTACTCTATTGGGTAGAACACGCTCCGAGAGAGTTTTTCTGCAGAAACTTCATCATTTTTGAAACTGGCGTTTGGAAAACGCTGCAAAATCTGAGAAAATACTTCTAAGGATCAATACTCAAGGTATTGTGATGAAAGTTCGGTAATCCACATGCTAACAAATTTGTAGAGGATATTTGTCGAATCCTTTATGCATGTAGCATGTTCGGAACACGGAATTTCACGGGCAGGGAATTTATGTAAATTACATTTCTCTTGTTTAGAAATCACTCCAAGAGTTTTTTCCTGAGAAATAGGCCTGATATTTGAAACTGACTTCAGGAAAACCCTGCGAACTCAGATTACTAGATTCTCGTTGTAAATCTGCCTTGGATGGTGTATGGTAGTTCGGTAATCCGCATGCTAACAACTCTGTAGTGAATATTTGTCAAATCCGAGATACGTGAAGCGTGTTCGGAACACAGAATATCACGGTGAGCGAATCAATGTAAAATACATGTCTCTTGGGTAGAATTCGCTCCAAGAGATTTTTCTGGGAAATCTGCCTCATTTTTGAAACTGGCTTTAGAAAATATCTGCAAAATCAGTGAAAATGCTTCAAAGTGTCAATTTGCCTTGTATTGTGATGCAAGATCGTAAAAACACATGCAAACAAATCTGTGGTGAATATTTGTAGAAAGCATTATGCATGTAGCCTGATGGTTTCACGGAAAATGCCGGCGATGGAATCTATGTAAATTACACGCCTATAGGTTAGAATTCGCCCCAAAAATTTTTTCCTGAGAAATCGGAATTATTTTCAAAACTGGCATTAGGATAATGCTGCCAAATCAGAGTTAATGTTTCTAGTAGTGTATATGCCATTTATGGTGGATGAAAGTTCTGTAATCTACATGTTCACAACTCATTTGAGAAAGTTTGTTGAAACCTTGATGCATGTAGCGTGTTCGAAAAATGGAATGTCACTGTGAGGGAAACTATGTAAATTAAATTTCTATTGGGAAGTACTCGCTCCATAAGAATTTTTCTGCGAATCTGCCTCCTTTCCATACTGGCATTAGGAAATTCTTTCGAAATATGAGAAAATGCTTCAAAGTGTAAACATGGCTTTTATGATGGATGAAAGTTCGGTAATCCTTATGCTAACAACTCTGTAGTGAATATTGGTCGAATCCGTGATGCATGTAGCTTTTTCGTTACACAGAATTTCACGATGAAGGGTTCTTTGCAAAGTGCATGTCTATTGGGTAGAACTCGCTCCAATAGGATTTTTCTTTGGAAACTGCATGATTTTAGAGACTGACATTAGGAGAAAACTACTAAATCAGAATAAAATTTCTATGTATAAATATGCACTGTAAGGTGGATGAAAGTTCGTTAATACACATGTTCACAACTCATTAAAGAATGTTTGTTGAATCCGTGGGGCATGTAACGTGTTCAGAACACGGAATGTCACGGTGATTGAAACTAGGTAAGTTACATATCTTTAGGGTAGAACTGGTTCCAAGAGGATTTTTCTGCCAAATCTGCCTCATTTTCAATCCTGGCATTAAAACTAAACTGTGAAATCTGAAAAAATTCTTCAAAGTGTCAGTAAGCCTTGTATGGTGGATGAAAGTGCTGTAATCCACTTGCTAACAACTCTGTAGTGAATATTTGTCGCATTCGAGATGCCTGTAGCGTGTTCGGAACACGGAATTTAACGGTGAGCGAATCCATGTAAATTACATGTCTATTGGTTAGAACCCGCTCCAAGAGGTTTCTGCCGTGAAATCTGCCTCATTTTCAAAACTGGCGTTTTGAAAGCTCTGTGAAATCAGAGAAAAAGCTTCTAAGCAACAATACGCCTACTACTGTGATGAAAGACCTGTAATCAACATGCAAACAAAAATGTAGTGTATTTTTGTCGAAAATTCTCTGCATGTAGCGTGTTCGAAACACGTAATTTCACAGCGGGGGCCTCTTTGTAATTTACATATCCATTGGGTAGAACACGCTCCGTTTTTTCCTTTGAAAATTGCCTGATTTCCGAAAGTGCTATTAGGAAATAGCTGCGAACTCAGATTTAATGTTTCTAGGTGTAAATATGCCTTGTATGGTGGATGAAAGTTCTGTAATACACATGTACACAACTCATTAAAAATGTTTGTCAAATCCGTGATGTATGTAGCGTGTTCGAAACAACGACTGTCACTGTTGAGGGAAACTATGTAAATTACAAATCTCTTGGTTAGAACACGCTCCAGGAGCATTTTACTGAAAAATCTGCCTCAGTTTGGAAACTGGTGTTTTGAAAATGCTGCAAAATCTGAGTAAAAGCTTTAAGGTGACAATATGCCTTCAATGGGTTTTTAAAGATGTGTAATTCACATGCGAAGAATTCAGCAGAGAATATTTGTTGAATCCGTGGTGCATGTACCGTTTTCGGAACACGGAATGTTACGGTGACGGTATCTATGAAAATGAGATGTCTACTGGAGAGAACATGCACCAAGAGAATTTTTCTGCGAAAACTGCATGATTTTGGTAACTGACGTTAGGAAAACCTGCGAAATCTAAGTAAATGTTTCTAGGTGCAAATGTGCCTTGTATTGTGGTTGAAAAATCGGTAATCCACATGCTCATGCTCATAAATAATGTTTGTCGAAGCCGTGATGAATGTAACGTTTTCGGAACACGGAATGTCTTGGTGAGTGAAACTCTGAAAATACAATTCTGCTGGATAGAACTCGCTTGAATTGAATGTTTCTGCGACAATTTCATGATTTTCAAAACTGGATGTTAGGAAAAACCTTTGAAATCAGAATAACTACTTCTAGGTGTAAATATGCCTTGTATGGTGGATGAAAGTTCGGTAATCCACATGCTCACACTCATTAAAGAATGTTTGTCAAATCCGTGATGTATTTAGCGTGTTCGGAACACGGACTGTCACGGTGAGGGAAACTATGTAAATTACAAATCTCTTGGTTAGAACACGCTCCAGGAGAATTTTACAGAAAAATCTGCCTCAGTTTGGAAACTGGTGTTTTGAAAATTCTGCAAAATCTGAGTAAATGCTTTAAGGTGACAATATGTCTTCAATGGGTTATTAAAGATGTGTAATTCACATGCAAAGTACAGAGCAGTGAATATTTGTTGAATCCGTGGTGCATGGACCGTTTTCGGAACACGGAATGTTACGGTGACGGTATCTATGAAAATGAGATATTTATTGGATAGAACATGCACCAAGAGAATTTTTCGGCAAAAACTCCTGATTTTCGTAACTGACGTTAGGAAAATCTGTGAAATCTAAGTAAATATTTCTAGGTGTAAATGTGCCTTGTATTGTGGTTGAAAAAATCGGTAATCCACATGCTCACGCTCATTAAATAATGTTTGTCGAAGCCGTGATGAATGTAACGTTTTAGGAACACGGAATGTCTCAGTGAGTGAAACTCTGAAAATAACAATTCTACTGGATAGAACTCGCTTGAATTGAATGTTTCTGGCAACAATTTCATGATTTTCCAAACTGGATATAGGAAAACCTGCGAAATCAGAATAACTACTTCTAGGTGTAAATATGCCTTGTATGGTGGATGAAAGTTCGGTAATCCACATGCTCACACTCATTAAAGAATGTTTGTCGAATTTGAGATGCATGTAACGTGTTCGGAGTACGGAATGTCATAATGAAGGAAATAATGTAAGTTATATGTCTATTGGGTAGAACTCGCTTGAAGAGAATTTTTCTGCGAAATGTGCCTCATTTTCCAAACTGCCATTAGGAGAACCCTGTGAAATCTGAGAAAATGCTTCTAAGTGTCAATATGCCTTGAATGGTGAATGAAAGCCCGGTAATCCACATGTTAATACAGTGTAGTAATTATTTGTAAACCGTGATTCAAGTAGCGCTTTTGGAAAATGGAATTTCACGGTAATGAAACTATGTAAATTACAATTCTATTGAGTAGAACGAGCTAGAAGAGAATTTTTCTGCGAAAATTGCATGATTATCGAATCTGAAGTTTGGAAAAAGCTGCAAAACAAGAGTAAGTATTTGTAGGTTTAAATGTGCCTTTATGTTGCAAGAAAGTTCGGTAATCCAAATTTTCACAACATATTAAAGAATCTTTTTCTAATCCGTGGTGCATGTACCGTGTTCAGAACGTGGAAATTCACGGTGATAGAAACAATGTAAATTACTACTCTATTGGGTAGAACACGCTCCGAGAGAGTTTTTCTGCAAAACTTCATCATTTTTGAAACTGGCGTTTGGAAAACGCTGCAAAATCTGAGAAAATACTTCTAAGAATCAATATTCAATGTATTGTGATGAAAGTTCGGTAATCCACATGCTAACAAATTTGTAGAGAATATTTGTCGAATCCTTTATGCATGTAGCATGTTCGGAACACGGAATTTCACGGGCAGGGAATTTATGTAAATTACATTTCTCTTGTTTAGAAATCACTCCAAGAGATTTTTCCTGAGAAATAGGCCTGATATTTTGAAACTGACTTAGGAAAACCCTGCGAACTCAGATTACTAGATTCTCGGTGTAAATCTGCCTTGGATGGTGGATGAAAGTTCGTAATCCGCATGCTAACAACTCTGTAGTGAATATTTGTCGAATCCGAGATACGTGAAGCGTGTTCGGAACACAGAATATCACGGTGAAGCGAATCTATGTAAAATATATGTCTCTTGGGTAGAATTCGCTCCAAGAGATTTTTCTGGGAAATCTGCCTCATTTTTGAAACTGGCTTTTGAAAACATCTGCAAAATCAGTAAAATGCTTCATAGTGTCAGTATGCCTTGTATTGTGATGCAAGATCGTAAAAACACATGCAAACAAATTCTGTGGTGAATATTTGTAGAAATCATTAATGCATGTAGCCTGATGGTTTCAAGGAAAATGCCGGCGATGGAATCTATGTAAATTACACGCATATTGGTTAGAATTCGCTCCAAATTTTTTCCTGAAAAACGGCCTGATTTTCGAAACTGGCATTAGGAAAAAGCTGCAAATTCAGAGTTAATGTTTCTAGGTGTATATATGCCATTTATGGTGGATGAAAGTTCTGTAATCTACATGTTCACAACTCATTCGAGAAAGTTTGTTGAAACCTTGATGCATGAAGCGTGTTCGGAAAATGGAATGTCACTGTGAGGGAAACTATGTAAATTACATTTCTATTGGGAAGTACTCGATCCACGAGAATTTTTCTGCGAATCTGCCTCCTTTTCAAAACTGGCATTAGGAAAAACTTTCGAAATATGAGAAAATGCTTCAAAGTGTCAACATGGCTTTTATGGTGGATGAAAGTTCGTTAATCCTTATGCTAACAACTCTGTAGTGAATATTGGTCGAAACCGTGATGCATGTAGCTTTTTCCGAACACGGAATTTCACGATGATCAGTTCTATGTAAATTGCATGTCTATTGGGTAGAAATAGCTCCCAGAGGATTTTTCTGTGGAAACTGCATGATTTTAGAGACTGACATTAGGAGTAAACTACTAAATCAGAATAAAATTTCTATGTATAAATATGCACTGTAAGGTGGATGAAAGTTCGTTAATACACATGTTCACAACTCATTAAAGAATGTTTGTTGAATCCGTGGTGCATGTAACATGTTCAGAACACGGAATGTCACGTTGATTGAAACTAGGTAAGTTACATATCTTTTGGGTAGAACTGGCTCCAAGAGCATTTTTCTGCCAAATCTGCATCATTTTCAAAACTGGCATTAAAACTAGCCTGTGAAATCTGAGAAAATTCTTCAAAGTGTCAGTAAGCCTTGTATGGTGGATGAAAGTGCTGTAATCCACTTCCTAACAACTCTGTAGTGAATATTTGTCGCATCCGAGATGCATGTAGCGTGTTCAGAACACGGAATTTCACGGTGAGCGAATCCATGTAAACTACATGTCTATTGGTTAGAACTTGCTCCAAGAGATTTCTGCGGTGAAATCTGCCTCATTTTGGAAACTGGCGTTTCGAAAGCTCTGTGAAATCAGAGAAAAAGCTTCTAAGCATCAATATGCCTACTACTGTGATGAAAGTCCTGTAATCCACATGCAAACAACAATGTAGTGTATTTTTGTCGAAAATTTTCTGAATGTAGGGTCTTCGAAACACGTAATTTCACAGCGGGAGACTCTATGTAATTTACATCTCTATTGGTTAGAACACGCTCCAACAGTTTTTTCCTTAGAAAACTGCCTGATTTCCGAAAGTGCTATTAGGAAATAGCTGCGAACTCAGATTTAATGTTTCTAGGTCTAAATATGCCTTGTATGGTGGATGAAAGTTCTGTAATACACATGTACACAACTCATTAAAGATGTTTGTCAAATCCGTGATGTATGTAGCGTGTTCGGAACACGGACTGTCACGGTGAGGGAAACTATGTAAATTACATATCTCTTGGTTAGAACACGCTCCAGGAGCATTTTACTGAAAAATCTGCCTCAGTTTGGAAACTGGTGTTTTGAAAATGCTGCAAAATTTGAGTAAAGGCTTTAAGGTGACAATATGTCTTCAATGGGTTATTAAAGATGTGTAATTCACATGCTAAGAACTCAGCAGTGAATATTTGTTGAATCCGTGGTGCATGTACCGTTTTCAGAACACGGAATGTTACGGTGACGGTACCTATGAAAATGAGATGTCTATTGGATAGAACATGCACCAAGAGGATTTTTCTGCGAAAACTGCCTGATTTTGGTAACTGACGTTAGGAAAACCTGCGAAATCTAAGTAAATGTTTCTAGGTGTAAATATGCCTTGTATTGTGGTTGAAAAATCGGTAATCCACATGCTCACGCTCATTAAATAATGTTTGTCGAAGCCGTGATGAATGTAACGTTTTCGGAACACGGAATGTCTCGGTGAGTGAAACTCTGAAAATAACAATTCTACTGGATAGAACTCGCTTGAATTGAATGTTTCTGCGACAATTTCATGATTTTCGAACCTGGATGTTAGGAAAAACCTGTGAAATCAGAATAAATACTTCTAGGTGTAAATATGCCTTGTATGGTGGATGAAAGTTCGGTAATCCACATGCTCACACTCATTAAAGAATGTTTGTCCAATTCGTGATGCATGTGATGTGTTCGGAATACGGAAAGTCATAGTGAAGGGAACAATGTACGTTACATATCTATTGGGTAGAAATCGCTTGAAGAGAATTTTTCTGTGAAATGTGCCTCATTTTGAAAACTGCCATTAAGAGAACCCTGTGAAATCTGAGAAAATGCTTCTAAGTGTCAATATGCCTTGAATGGTGAATGAAAGTCCGGTAATCCACATGTTAATAAGTGTGTAGTAATTATTTTGTAAACCGTGATTCAAGTAGTGCTTTTGGAAAATGGAATTTCACGGTAATGAAACTATGTAAATTACAATTCTATTGAGTAGAACACGCTTGAAGACAATTTTTCTGCGAAATGTGCCTCATTTTCAAAACTGCCATTAGGAGAACACTGTGAAATCTGAGAAAATGCTTCTAAGGTGTCAATATGCCTTGAATGGTGAATGAAAGTCCGGTAATCCACATGTTAATAAGTGTGTAGTAATTATTTTGTAAACCGTGATTCAAGTAGTGCTTTTGGAAAATGGAATTTCACGGTAATGAAACTATGTAAATTACAATTCTATTGAGTAGAACGAGCTAGAAGAGAATTTTTCTGTGAAAATTGCATGGTTATCGAATCTGAAGTTTGGAAAAAGGTGCAAAAGGAGAGTAAATATTTGTAGGTGTAAATGTGCCTTTATGTTT